>NW_027331150.1:0-242661 GCF_022965805.1 Primulina eburnea
CATATCAAATCTTTTAAGCCCTCTTCAACTATACAGTTCATTACATTGAACAGTCTCGGAATCTCTCTCTTTCTGGTGTAAGATCGGTTCATTCATGTTCCCTCCGCCTAGAAGCCTGCCAAGAGCCGCTCATTGTCCGTGCAACCTCATGGCACCGGCGATCACCCCCCGCCCTCTTCGGCTCCGGGCCTCACATGCCCACCAGCTTCCGTTTGGTTTGTCCCCGAACCCACACCGTACTAGAAGAGGTCGGCTCTGATACCAACTGTAACGCCCCAGATTTGACGACTGTCCTCACTGTACCAAGACGTGTCTTTCCAGCGTGCTTATATCCTTACTCACACTCACCCTGAGAAACTTTCCAGGAGGTCACCCATCCCAAAATTGCCCCAAGTCAAGCACGCTTAACTTTGGAGTTATTATGTGATGAGCTACCGAAAAGAAGATGCACCTTTGTTGTATGAGTAGTACATATCAAATCTCTTAAGCCCTGTTCAACTGTACAGTCTATTATATTGAACAGTCTCGGAATCCCTATCCTTCCGGTGTAAGATCGGTTCATTCATATTCCCTCCGCCTAGAAGCCTACCAAGAGCCGTTCATTGTCCGCGGAACCTCATGGCACTGGCGATCACCCCCGCCCTCTTCGGACCGGGGCCTCACAGTATTCTTCGTAAGATGACGGCCCATACTGGGTTGGAGTAAAATCTTCTTATTAGTTCTTCAACTTTTTTCTGAAATAGATAGTTGTATTGACATTGTCCGCAATCGATACATGTACAATAAGGATTATTTTCCATTAGATTTGATTTATACACTAAATTTGCAGCTAGGAAAGGATAAGTATCGAGAAATTATAACTTTTTAAGCATGTTAAACTTCAAGTAATTAAGCATATGAATATATATAAGGTAAGATAAAGGAAGCTAAGTGAATTTTAATATATTATTTAAAATAATTTGTGTGAGAATCTAGATTTTCGAGTCTTGTAATTAATTAAGGCAAAAACTTGTGTGAGACGGTCTCACGGGTCGTAGTTGTGAGACGGATCTCTTATTTGGATCATCCATGAAAAAATATAAGTTTTTATGCTAAGAGTATCACTTCTTATTGTGAATATGGGTAGGGTTGACCCGTCTCACAGATTAAGATCCGTGAGACGGTCTCACATGAGACTTACTCATTAATTAAACATGTATAAGATTTTATTTTTTTTCAAAGTTAGTATTTGTATAAATTATCTAGTCAATACCATAAATTCGAATCCATGATTATATATTGATAAAGTATACAAACTATTAAGACTCTAGTACTATTTTCATGGCATGACAATTATTATGGAAGGATTTTTCTTATATTTAAAATGGTGTGTATGCATAAAATATATATTTCACATATATGTAATCAGATATCACTAAATAATTAATTGGTGCTAGAATGTTTTATAGGTGGATACATGAGATTTCTTTTGGTGATCAATCACCAAGATTGGGAGCCAAATCAACCATGATTAGAACCAATTCATGTGACTGGAATTTTGGAGCTTGAGTGGCTGAAATTTTGCTCACACAATCACCTAATAATTAGACCATTTAGGCATCAATTTACCAATTAATTGAAAGGCTAACCGCCGAAATTTAGGAGCCAATCATAGCCTTAATTCATGCTCCTCAACCACTATATATGCATTTGAGTAGTGAAGAAAAGGCACCACTTTTTCCTAGCATTTCCATTTCCTTTTTCGAGCTACTTGGAGGTAGAATTCATTGTGCTTCTTGGGGATTCTTGTTCGATTCTTGAGCTAGTAGCAAGGCGTCACTCCTTTCAACATTCACGTTTCATCAATTACTACTTTGTAAGTGGGTTTTTTTTTTCTATATTATAATTTGCACACTTGTCCTTTGTGAGTGGGCCTTTGTTATGTGAATATACTTTTGTAAGTGAGTTTTTGTTTGTCACACTTGTCCTTTGTAAATGGGCTTGATTTTAAATCATGAAATTGTTTTGTGCTCCTTTGTCTCTTTGAAATTTCGGTCGAGCATTGTTATTCCATTTTTCTTTTCTTGATATGATGATCAGGTGAACTATGGCACTATGAGTGTAACGCCTCGAAAACCTAAAGGTCCACGCAAACCAAATGCATGCAATTATTAAATTCTTTGTATTTTAATTAAATTGTTCTAATTGCATTAATTAATTATGTTGTGCATATTGACATGTTTAAAATATATTTTCCTACATGATTGCATTAAAATGTAATTTTTAAAGGTTATTCGAGTTGCGATCGAGGAACGGAGACCGATGGCTGAAAAATAAAAAAAAGTTTTTATTGGTTAATTGTTTTTAATTATTTAAAATATGGGTGATGCATTTTCTTATTTTTGAAAATAAGGGCTTTTTTAGGTGATTTTATATGCCGAGACGTAATTTTTATCGCTGTTGGATTTTCAACAAAAATACGAACTTTGTGGCAATCCGACTATTAAATTCACAAACTTATTTTAACAAAACTATTTTAACATTTTAACTAAATTCTAATTAAGAATTAATGAGCCTAATTTGTGAGCTTAATGGGCCTAAGCTTAATTAAAGAAATAATTAACTTAATTATATGTTAAACCATCCCAAACCCTACACAATACCTTCGCCCTTTTTCAGACTTTTGCTCACACCCCAATTCTCCAAATACACGACACAACACAATACATGTGGGGATCCGGACGCTAATCATGTTCTTAATCATTATTGGAAAAATTTAATCAATTATAATAAATAGGGTCTAAATTTTTATTTTTTTTAAAAAAAATACAGTATTAAATGCGGAACGTAATGGAATACATTCTAATATACATGTCAGTATTAAAGTACAAGTCTTGTACTATATACAATCATTCAAACTAAGGTTTAACAACTAAATATCAAGTGTCCAAACCCTATCTCAAATCAAGTTCGTAGTCTCCACTCTAATCACGATTTCTCTTCATCTTCTCGACCCCAATCATGTCCCACCTGTTGTCATGCACACATACAAACACGACAACAGTCGGATAACTCCGGTGAGAAATACATCTCAGTATAAATCAACGAAACATGCAGTCATATAAACAATGTAAAAGCATGTAATAGATATCAGTAACATGTATCAAAATCTGAAACATAACCAATATAAAATTGTCAATCAGACTCGTAACTCCACATCTAAGACTAGACTCAATCCTAGTCTAGGGATCCCGGTTTCCAGACGTTGGTATTCCATATCGAACATCAGTAATAGAAGAAACTCCAATTCTATCCACTTCGATATAACCAAACATCCGGTGTCTTGACCTATCCGTCACAGATTTTGGCACTTTCGCCAAATCACAATCCTCTGACAATGTGCAATGTGTCAGTGACGATTCCATCACTATCCGGCACCTATGTCACAAGGTTACTCGTCTAATACCTGCTTTTTAATCAATAGAACAAACATATCAATTCAAATCACTGCACACAATAACAATAAGTATGTGATTTAGGGAAACTCAAGTATATCATACTCGAGTCGTTCTCCCGGTACCACATTGACTTATACCTTTCTCTTTTCGGTCTGACGAAGTCGAAGTCTCGAAGTCAAATCTGTCCATATCAAATCTGAAATAACAATATCGAATAAGCACAATATCAATATAAAGCTCAATTCAAGGCCTGTTCAGATCAATACGCAAATCAAGACATAATCTGATCAATGTCAACGAGACAACGATACAATCTCAATCAATAACGAATCTGATTAATATCAATCTACTGATGTTTCGACGGCATAACAATACGATCTCAATAATCCCGTCAATTTCCACATCACAGATATAATAACACGGCTTATAATCAATATCAGTACAACCCGTAAGCTTAACAATAACATATCATAATCTCAAATCTGTACAATTTCGCAATAGCAACAATACAATATCAGTATATACGAATCAACAACTCATCTGATCCAAGTCTGAATAATATCAATATACCCAGCAATACAATATCAATCAGAAATCAATCCCAGCACCTCATAATTGATAACAACACAAATCTGATATCAATTCAATCTAATCACAATCAAATCAAATCTGAAAATTCATAACAATTTCATAGGATATCTGTTTCTCAATCCGGTTTAGATTATACGATGTCTGATATCGTAAGAACAACATATATGAATCATATCCGATTCTGGCAATATCATAATTTCGATTCCTATCAACACGTAAGAAAACTTACGTCCAGTTAAAGCTCTCGTCGATAGAAACACAGCACTGAAGTCGGATTGAAATTCTGATGGGCGGATCATGCACAAACTTCAAATTCCTAAAATAAAAGGCGTAAGGATTTCTGGCAATTCTCTGAAGCCTTCTCTCGATTTCCTTCTTGTCGTCCAACTAAATGTCGTACAAACTTTATATATATATATATATATATAAATATTTATATATATACACATACTGATAGAGGTGGATTTTACGTGTTTTTCGTACCATGTTATGTCGCATTGTGTTACATTTATCATTTAGACTACATGCATTGTGTGTTATTTTAGAGTAATTTATATCTTCGTGTCGCTCATGTGTTTAGTTGACGAAAATGCAGGATATTCGTGAAAAAATGAAAATCAAAGCGGGAAATTCGAGAGACATGTGCCCGCCCGGGCGCGCCCAAGAACAGAAAGAAGATGAATTTGCGAAGACCACCCGCCCGGGCAAAAACTTACATCCGCCCGGGCGCGCCAAAGAAAAATAAAAAGGCAAGATCTGCGAGAGTTATCCGCCCGGGCGCATTCGTATTTTTGGAAAAAATAATGGACGATTTCTTCCCTTAATGCTGAAGAGGGAAGATATGGTAGGGGGAGAGGCACGAATTCAGAGGTTGTTCTTGAGCCGCCACAAGTTTGGAGAGCACTTTGCGCTTGGATTGAAGATTTGAAGCTTTCGGGCGTCGTTCTTCGCGTTTTTCGTCAACTCTAGTATTTCTTATTTAGTTTTATCATTTGAACTTTGTTTTGTTGATTTTCAATTATGAACTTTAGTAGCTAAACTTTAATATTTGTTGGGATTTAAGGGGATCCTACCCCGAACCTTGATTTGAATTAATTTATATTTCGATTGTGCATTATTCTTGATTTTACTACTGTTTTATCGTGTTGTTAGAGCGTAGCTAACTTTAACAACGTCTTTATATTGCGAGTGAGTTCGAGAGAATAACTTGTGATAGGAACAAGTAGTATAATCCGTGGATCTACAATTTACATAGATATATGAAATTGGGTACGTGCCGATAGTCATAGTCCTTAGGGTCGAAAATTAGGGGATTTCATAGATCGAAATGCGATTTGCTCTTGATAAATAATTAAAGATATTTAATTACTTCATTGAGTAGAATTAGTTTGACATAGCTCGAGAGAGTATGTTCAATAGATTAGGAAATCTTGTCGGAAGCGTAGATCACGATCGAACGAATTAATTAATAAACGAGGGGTAGGTGAACCGAGATTCCCAACAAATCCATTTCTCATTGAATTTTAACTCAACATTTTAGATTAAATTCTCATTCATTACTTGTTGAATCATTTTAATTGCATATTTATTTGAGTATAGTAGGAATAATCACACAACTCAATTTTCGTTGCTAAATGTTAAATAACTGAAAATAATAATTGTTAAACACATTCTTCAGTGGAACGATACTCGTACTCTTGTACACTATATTATTACTTGACATCGTGCACTTGCGATTAATTTTGAGCATACAAAATCATATTTTTATTGGGGATTTTACTGTGCAAGTTTTGCTGGATCATGTTTTTGGCGCCGTTACCGGGGACTGTTAATCTACAATTTTATTTTTAGTTATTTCCTTTAGCATTATTTTATTTCTCTTGAGATAACACTTCATATTTTATTACAGATATTTCTTCCAGTGCATGCCAAAGTCACTTGACGTGGAGCTTGAGTTTGATCCTGAAATTGAAAGAACTTTCCGAAGGCGAAGACAACAACAATGTAAGGCTCGAGAATTATCAGTTTCCATTGATGCTAGACTCATAGAGGTAAGAATACATGACATTTAAATGAGAATTTTGAAGGCATGGCCGAAGCCACACTGCACCCGCGGTGCTAAGACTACCACACCCGCGGTGTAGGTGACAGAAATTGGGGAATTTGTGCGAACAGACACCGCACCCGCGGTATTAGCGCAACCGCACCCGCGGTGTGAGACCGCACCCGCGGTCATGCAAGGATCGCACCCGCGGTCTAAGTGTTACACTTTAAAATGAATTTGCCGTGAGCACAGCGCACCCGCGCTCTTGAGTCACCGCACCCGCGGTTTGCATGCGAAAATGCCACCTTTGAATTTCGTGTTGACACATGGCTTGGGGTATATAAGCTTGTATTGGCACCTCATCTATTCTCCATTTCAGCAGCCGAGAAGCAAGAGCAAGGGGAGAGAGTTCACTTCTTTATAGTCTTTGCACTTGAGATTTTGAGTGGGTTTGTGTTCCGATTTTAATTTCGAGGCCGGATTCATGATCCTTGCAACGAGGGCTAGCTAAAGATGTAAGTTCTTATATTTCCAGCATGTTTCGAAATTTATATGCTGGGGAAATTATGTTTTGAGTTGAGAAATGTGCTCTTGGTATATCGAGCATCGTAGATTCGTTATCAGATTGATTTTCAGATATCGTATGAGCTTGTTTCGATTTTCAGCATGTGTTAAGTTACGGTTGTTCAGATTTCAGCCTATGTATTGAGGTGTAATGAGATTATGAGTTGATTATGATCGAGTATGATATTCTTGGATTATCGGTATCGAAGAATTATGCCGTTACGCCGTCGAATTGCATTGAAACCGATGTTAGCTTTGTATATTGATTTGTTTGAGATGTATATGATTGAAGTGCACATTGTTTATGCCATTTCAGATTTGTATTGGCTATTGTGAACTCGAGACTTCGACCGACGATTCGACAAGAAAGGTATAATTCATGTGGTCACGGGATTGCACAACTCGATTCAGATTTGATACGAGTTTCCCTAAATCACATACTAGATTGTTATTACATTTGATTATGTAATGCCTTGTTTATTGATTTATATTCGAGTCCTGAGATAGGAGAGATTGGCAGACTTGCCAAAACTAGACGTTTCGGTGTATCGTCGCATAGGAGCAGATTTGCTATATGTGTAGACCCTCGATACAGAGTTGACCGAAGTCTAGGAATAAGACGTACCGTTGCCCCGAGTGGTTGGGTAGGTAACAGACCGTCTTATTCACATCGGGATCCCTAGATTAGAAAAGAGTCGAGTCAAGATTCGAATTGTCGAATACAGATTTGTATTCTACTACATGTTTAGATGTATATTCATGTTACTTGATTTATGTTATGCATTTGTACATGATTTATGACATTGCATGCATCCATGTTTTATACTGGGATATGTTCTCACCGGAGTTATCCGGCTGTTGTCGTGTCTGTATGTGTGCATGGCAATAGGTGGGGCAGGATCGGGGTCACAAGCTAGATGAGAGATGATGATAGCGTGGAGATCTCGGGCATCGCAGATTACTAGTGTTCCTTATGAAACTTGTACTACTTATGTTTAGAGTTGTCATTTGAACACTAGTGAATGTTTGTACGAACAGATATGTATGTACATTATATTGTTTATTTCAGTTAACGACATGTTATGCTTTATCTATACATTTGAATTAATGTTAAAAGCAAATTTTTGACCCACATTTTCGAACAAAGATCCAATTAAATCCCAAAAGAATTGAGTTAGAGCCCGGGTCCCCACAACAGGTGGTATCAGAGCCGTAGGTTCTGTAGACTGAGATAGAATAGAATGAGCGGGGTAGATCGAGTCATCTTCCTTGCTTTTGAGATGCTAGTATGATCTATTGCTTTCCCTATTATATGTTGTGTTGTATTATCTGAATTGATTTACAGCATTTCAAGCCTGAATCAGAACCGATTCTTGATCAGAGTCTATGATCAGAGGAAGGCTGAGACAGATGATATTGATTATGTACTAATCAGTTTGATAATCAGATTTATGCCGCCTAGACGAGTGCCACAGCCAGAGCAGGGTAGCACATCAGGTGTACAGATGGATGTTACCGCTACACCGATGGAGACTTTATTGAAGAGATTCCAGTCTTTCCATCCGCCTACCCTGAAGGGCACAGAGAGTGCAGTAGAGTGCGAGAGCTGGTTTGATGATATCGAGATGTTATTTGAGTCTTTGGCATATACTGATGAGCGACGTGTGAAACTGATAGGGCATCAGATGCAAGAGGTTGCCAAGAGCTGGTGGTTGACTACGAAGAGAGCCTTGGAGCACCGAGGCATTGACATCACGTGGAAAGTCTTCAAAGATGAGTTCTATCAGCGCTTCTTCCCCGTCTCCTACCGGAAAGATAAGGGAGCTGAATTTGCGAATCTGAAGCAGGGACAGTGGAACATCGAGGAGTATGTGGCTAAATTTTCTGCATTGCTACGATTTGCACCGCATGTGGCCGGGAACGATGAGGCAGTGGCCGATCAGTTCATCAACGGGCTGAATCCCGATGTCTTTACTTTGGTGAACACGGGCCGGCCTAGTACTTTTTCAGAGGCACTGAACCGAGCGAAGGGAGCCGAGGCTGGCTTGATCAGGCAGCGAGGGGCTTCCTACGGTGTTCAGGGGCAGAGACCGCCACAGCCTACTACCGTACAGTTTCCACCACCTCCTCCTCGTTTTGACAGCGGAGCTAGTGGTAGTGGTAAGAAGGAATTTCTAAAGGCTAAAGGCAAACAGTTTAAGAAATCTGGGAGTAGTTCATCGAGTTCGAGTGGATCTCGACAGAGAGGTCAGGGGTCAGATTATAGTGGCGCATACTGTGGTTCGTGCGGAGGGCGACATGCGACGGAGAAATGTCAAGGAGTTCTGGGACGCTGTAACATCTGTAGGCAACAGGGACATTTCGCCAGAGTTTGTCCCCAGAGAGGTGCACAACGATTCCAGAGCACAGAATCATCAGCACCAGCGCCACAGATGGAGAGACAGGCATCCTCTGTACACTCCTTTCAGCCACCCTCCACACAGACACAGCAGAGGCCAGGAGGTAGTCAGACGGTGAGTCAGCCTCCCCGACAGCAGGCACGTGTCTTTGCCCTGACAGAGGAGCAGGCGCAGGAGGCGCCAGATGACGTCATTGCAGGTAGCTATTTTCTTTGCGGTTATCCTGCATATGTGTTGATTGACACAGGTGCATCTCATACATTCATCTCTGAACATTTTGCATTGAGACATGCATTGCCTGTTGAGTCGATGTCTACAGTAGTGTCTATAGCTTCTCCGTTGGGAAGTGGTTTGATATCTGTGACTACTGTTAGACACTGTATGCTTCAGTTTGAGGGGCATGAGATTGATCTTGATTGTGTAGTACTTGGTTTGGCTGATTTTGATTGTATAGTTGGTATAGACATGTTGACCAAGTACAGGGCCACGGTAGATTGTTTCCACAAGATTGTCAGATTCAGACCTGAACTGACAGATGAGTGGAAATTTTACGGCAAGGGTTCCAGATCTCGGATTCCCTTAGTATCTGCTCTGACTATGAGTAGATTGCTTCAGAGAGGAGCAGAGGGCTTTCTCATATATTCAGTAGATCTACTGAAGTCGAGCCCAGCATTGGCAGATCTGCCAGTGGTTTGCGAGTTTGCAGATGTTTTTCCTGATGAGATTCCAGGGTTGCCTCCGGTTCGAGAGGTTGATTTCAGCATAGATCTTATGCCCGGTTCTGTTCCTATTTCGAGAGCTCCGTATAGGATGGCACCGATAGAGCTGAAAGAGTTGAAAGCACAGTTGGAGGATCTTCTGTCCAAGGGATATATCAGACCCAGTGTATCACCTTGGGGTGCTCCGGTGCTTTTTGTTAGAAAGAAAGATGGTTCGATGCGACTGTGTATTGATTATAGGCAGTTGAACAAAGCGACCGTGAAGAACAAGTATCCGTTGCCTCGCATCGACGATTTGTTTGATCAGTTACAGGGATCTTCGGTATATTCGAAGATTGATTTGAGATCAGGGTATCATCAACTTAGAGTTAGAGATGTTGATATTCCGAAGACTGCATTCCGAACCAGGTATGGACACTACGAGTTTGTTGTTATGCCTTTCGGTTTGACGAATGCACCTGCGGTGTTTATGAGTTTGATGAACCGCATTTTTCAGAGATATTTAGATGATTTTGTGATTGTGTTTATTGACGACATTTTGGTGTATTCGAAGAGTTTGACTGAGCATGCAGATCACCTGAGGATTGTATTGAAGACTTTGAGAAATGAGCGGTTGTATGCCAAACTGTCCAAGTGTGAATTCTGGCTGAGACAGGTTGTCTTCTTGGGGCACATTATATCGGGAGATGGTATTGCGGTAGATCCGAGTAAAGTTGAGGCTGTGATCAGTTGGCCGAGACCGACTTCTGTGCCTGAGATACGCAGTTTCATGGGTCTAGCCGGGCATTATCGTCGTTTTATTCGAGATTTCTCCAGTATAGCGAAGCCTATCACCCAGTTGACACAGAAGAATATGCCGTTTGTGTGGTCTGAAGATTGTGAAGCTAGTTTTGTAGAGCTGAAGAAGAGGCTGACTAGTGCGCCTGTCTTGACGATTCCTGCAGGTACAGGTGAGTTCGTTGTATACTGTGACGCATCTCACAGAGGGTTAGGATGTGTTCTTATGCATCGAGGGCACGTGATAGCATACGCCTCTAGACAGCTGAAGCCGCACGAGACTCGTTATCCGATTCATGATCTTGAATTGGCGGCGATTGTGTTTGCACTTAAGATCTGGCGTCATTATCTGTATGGCGAGAAATTTGAGATCTATTCCGATCATAAGAGCCTGAAATATCTCTTTTCTCAGTCAGAGTTGAACATGAGGCAGCGACGATGGCTTGATCTGCTGAAAGATTTTGATTGCGAGATCAAGTACCATCCAGGAAAGTCGAATGCAGCGGCAGACGCCTTGAGTCGAAAGGTATGTTCTTTGTCCTTGTCGACTATAGGTGTATCGAGTTTAGTAGAAGATTGTTGCTTGTCTGGATTGACATTTGATACAGAGAGTAGACCGTTGCAACTTGCTGCGATTCAGATTGAGCCAGATGTGATTTTGAGGATCAAAGAAGCGCAGAGAATTGATCCGAGTGTTCAGAGATCAATTGATATGGTCAGAGCTGGACATATCTCAGAATATCAGGTCAGAGATTCTGTTCTGTATGTGAATAACCGCTTAGTGGTGCCAGAGATTTCAGATTTGAGACGACAGATCATGTCGGAAGCACACTGTAGTCGGTTCAGCATTCATCCTGGTGGCAGGAAGATGTATAACGACTTGAAGACACAATTCTGGTGGAAACAGATGAAGACAGACATTGCAGAATTTGTGTCTAGATGTCTGAATTGCCAACAGGTGAAGGCAGAGAGGAAGAAGCCTGGAGGTTTACTTCAGAGTTTGTCTATTCCTGAATGGAAATGGGATCACATTTCCATGGATTTCGTGACGAAGTTACCTCGATCATCCCGGGGCTGTGATTCGATTTGGGTCATCATTGACAGATTGACCAAATCTGCCAGTTTCATTCCGTACAGGATGACCTATCGACACGATCAGATGGCCGAGTTGTATGTCAGAGAGGTCGTCAGATTGCACGGTGTGCCGAAGTCGATCGTATCAGATCGAGATCCACGATTCACTTCTCACTTTTGGCACAGCTTGCAGCAGGCTTTGGGTACGACTTTACACCTGAGCACTGCTTATCATCCCCAGACAGACGGACAGTCAGAACGGACTATCCAGACTTTAGAGGATATGCTGAGAGCTGTAGTACTAGACTTTGGTACTAGTTGGCAAGATTCATTGCCGTTGTGTAAGTTTTCATACAACAACAGCTATCAGACTAGCATTGAGATGGCACCGTTCGAAGCTTTATACGGAAAGAAGTGCAGATCTCCGTTGTACTGGGATGATATTTCTGAGGTACCAGAGTTGGGGCCTGATATGATTCGTGCGATGACTGAGAAAGTGAAGATCATTCAGAAATGAATGAAGACGGCACAGGATAGGCAAGCGAAGTACGCCAATATTAGACGTAGACCGTTAGTATTCGAACAGGGAGACAGAGTATTTTTGAAAATTTCACCTTTCAGAGGCGTTGTCAGATTTGGCAAGCGTGGGAAGTTGTCCCCTAGATTCGTCGGTCCGTATGAGATCCTTGAGAAGATTGGCGATCGAGCTTACAGACTTGCTCTTCCTCCTTCACTGTCCGGTATACATGATGTTTTTCATGTATCGATGTTGCGCAAATATATGCCAGATGATTCTCATGTCATTCAACCTGACGAAGCCGAGCTGGATCAGACCTTGAGCTACGTTGAGCGACCGATACAGATTCTTGATCAGAAGGAGAAACAGCTTAGAACCAAGACCATTCCGCTAGTGAAGATTCAATGGAGTCGTCATGGCATCGAGGAAGCAACTTGGGAGACAGAGTCTGAGATGAGACAGAGGCATCCCGAGTTATTCTTATGATGTGAGTCTTTCTTCCCATTGTGACTTTACAGTTTTGTATATAATTGCATGATTACTTGCTTATGAGTTCGAGGACGAACTCTTGTCTAAGAGGGGGAGAAATGTAAGGCTCGAGAATTATCAGTTTCCATTGATGCTAGACTCATAGAGGTAAGAATACATGACATTTAAATGAGAATTTTGAAGGCATGGCCGAAGCCACACTGCACCCGCGGTGCTAAGACTACCGCACCCGCGGTGTAGGTGACAGAAATTGGGGAATTTGTGCGAACAGACACCGCACCCGCGGTATTAGCGCAACCGCACCCGCGGTGTGAGACCGCACCCGCGGTCATGCAAGGATCGCACCCGCGGTCTAAGTGTTACACTTTAAAATGAATTTGCCGTGAGCACAGCGCACCCGCGCTCTTGAGTCACCGCACCCGCGGTTTGCATGCGAAAATGCCACCTTTGAATTTCTTGTTGACACATGGCTTGGGGTATATAAGCTTGTATTGGCACCTCATCTATTCTCCATTTCAGCAGCCGAGAAGCAAGAGCAAGGGGAGAGAGTTCACTTCTTTATAGTCTTTGCACTTGAGATTTTGAGTGGGTTTGTGTTCCGATTTTAATTTCGAGGTCGGATTCATGATCCTTGCAACGAGGGCTAGCTAAAGATGTAAGTTCTTATATTTCCAGCATGTTTCGAAATTTATATGCTGGGGAAATTATGTTTTGAGTTGAGAAATGTGCTCTTGGTATATCGAGCATCGTAGATTCGTTATCAGATTGATTTTCAGATATCGTATGAGCTTGTTTCGATTTTCAGCATGTGTTAAGTTACGGTTGTTCAGATTTCAGCCTATGTATTGAGGTGTAATGAGATTATGAGTTGATTATGATCGAGTATGATATTCTTGGATTATCGGTATCGAAGAATTATGCCGTTACGCCGTCGAATTGCATTGAAACCGATGTTAGCTTTGTATATTGATTTGTTTGAGATGTATATGATTGAAGTGCACATTGTTTATGCCATTTCAGATTTGTATTGGCTATTGTGAACTCGAGACTTCGACCGACGATTCGACAAGAAAGGTATAATTCATGTGGTCACGGGATTGCACAACTCGATTCAGATTTGATACGAGTTTCCCTAAATCACATACTAGATTGTTATTACATTTGATTATGTAATGCCTTGTTTATTGATTTATATTCGAGTCCTGAGATAGGAGAGATTGGCAGACTTGCCAAAACTAGACGTTTCGGTGTATCGTCGCATAGGAGCAGATTTGCTATATGTGTAGACCCTCGATACAGAGTTGACCGAAGTCTAGGAATAAGACGTACCGTTGCCCCGAGTGGTTGGGTAGGTAACAGACCGTCTTATTCACATCGGGATCCCTAGATTAGAAAAGAGTCGAGTCAAGATTCGAATTGTCGAATACAGATTTGTATTCTACTACATGTTTAGATGTATATTCATGTTACTTGATTTATGTTATGCATTTGTACATGATTTATGACATTTCATGCATCCATGTTTTATACTGGGATATGTTCTCACCGGAGTTATCCGGCTGTTGTCGTGTCTGTATGTGTGCATGGCAACAGGTGGGGCAGGATCGGGGTCACAAGCTAGATGAGAGATGATGATAGCGTGGAGATCTCGGGCATCGCAGATTACTAGTGTTCCTTATGAAACTTGTACTACTTATGTTTAGAGTTGTCATTTGAACACTAGTGAATGTTTGTACGAACAGATATGTATGTACATTATATTGTTTATTTTAGTTAACGACATGTTATGCTTTATCTATACATTTGAATTAATGTTAAAAGCAAATTTTTGACCCACATTTTCGAACAAAGATCCAATTAAATCCCAAAAGAATTGAGTTAGAGCCCGGGTCCCCACAAACAAAGACTTAAAGAACTGATGGAAAGACACGAGCAAGAACGTGGAAAGGAACAACGTGACAATAGACAAGTTGAGATACCGCGTCGCATACCAATGCTGGAGTATGCCCAACCTTCTTTGGAGGGTGCACGCCCTAGCATTGTGAGGCCTATCGTGCGGACAAATCACTTTGAAATCAAGCCAGCCATAATCTAGATGATTCAGAACACAGTCCAATTCGGAGGAACTGCAGTAGATGATCCAAACACGCACATCGCAGTTTTTCTTGAAATTTGCGATACTTTTAAATTCAATGGAGTTTCTGATGATGCTGTTAGGTTGCGTTTATTTCCTTTCTCCTTACGTGATAAAGCTAAAGCGTGGTTAAATTGTTTGCCTGTAGGGTCGATCGCTACATGGGACGACATGGCGAAAGCATTTCTCATCAAATACTTCCCTCCCTCCAAGACCATGAAGCTGCGGGCATACATTACAACATTCACTCAATTCGATCAGGAATCTTTATATGAGGCATGGGAACGCTTCAAAGATCTACTACGCAGATGCCCACATCACGAATTACCACTTGGGTTAGTCGTTCAAACATTTTATTATGGTTTGCTTACTCCTAACCGTACTATGATAGATGCTGCTGCATGTGGAAACCTGTTGAGGAAGACTACGGAAGAAGGATACGAGTTACTGGAGGAGATGGCTGCTAGCAGCTATCATCTTCAATCTGAAAGAAATACCCAGCGAAGGAGTGCAGGAGTTCACCAGATAACTGATTTTTCTGCTATTACTGCACAACTTGATGCTTTAAACAGGAAAGTAGACAACTTGAATGTGGGTGGCACGGCGATGCGTCTTCAAGAGATATTCTGTGAAAAGTGTGGAGGGGAAAACTATGTGAAAGATTGTCAAGATGACAACCCGTTCTATGTGCCAAATGAGGCGCCGGTGAATCAAGTGGGAGTCCAAAACCGCCCAAGGAATGACCCTTATTCGAACACATACAATCCTGGGTGGAGGCAACATCCCAACTTCTCATGGGGGGGGGGGGGGGGGTCAAAACAGTCAGAATAGACCGCAAGGAGGACAACAATATGGGAAACAACCGATGTACAAATCCGATCCTCCTAGAGAAGCAAAGTCCAACTTGGAGCAAATGATGTCTAAGTTTATTTCATCCACTGAAACTAGACTTCAAAACCAAGATGCATCGATAAAAGGACTCGAGAATCAAATTGGACAGTTGGCCAAGATGATAGCAAGTAGAGAGCCGGGCACCTTGCCAAGTAATACCGAGACTAATCCAAAAGAGCAAGTGAAGGCCATTGAGTTGACGAGTGGGAAAATTTTGGAGTCGAAGGGAAAGGAAAAAATTCAAATACCGGATGAACCGACTGAGACATCAAAAGGTAAGTCTTCTAACTCCACACCAGCACCCACTGCACAACCTAAAATTGTTATACCTCCTCCTTTTCCTGCTGCATTGAAAAAAGCAAAACTAGATGCACAATTCGGTAAGTTTCTCGAGGTGTTTAAAAAATTGCATATCAATATTCCCTTCGCCGATGATTTAATGCAAATGCCTAGTTATGCTAAATTTTTGAAGGATATTTTAGCAAATAAGAGGAAGTTGGAGGGTCATATGACAATGAACTTAACTGAAAATTGCTGCGCTTTGGTGCAAAACAAAATCCCACCGAAGCTAAAAGACCCAGGGAGTTTCTCTATTCCTTGCATGATTGGTGATGTTGTTTTTCATAAGGCATTATGTGATCTTGGTGCAAGTATTAATCTTATGTCATTGTCCGTGTTTAGGAAACTTGGGTTGGGAGAGCCTAAGCCGACGAGGATGTCCTTGCAACTGGCTGACAGATCTGTCAAGTACCCCCGCGGAGTGATTGAGGATGTGCTAGTGAAAGTGGACAAATTCATTTTTCCTGCGGATTTCGTGGTTCTCGACATGGAGGAGGATACAGAGATGCCTCTAATCTTGGGGAGACCGTTCCTTGCAACTGGCAAGGCACTAATTGATGTACAAGAAGGGAAGTTGAGATTGAGAGTGGGCGAGGAAGAGATTACTTTTGATGTTTTTAATGCACTTAAGCACACACTGCATTCTGATAGTTGTTTTAGAATTGATGCTTTTGACTCTCTTGTGTCTCACTATGTGCAGGATGTTTTTAGGGACCCTTTGGAGGCCACTATCACTACTGAATTGGAAGAAGAGGCAATGGATGAAGAAAAAGCTGAAATAGTAGCATACTTCAATGACAACCATCCATGGAGAAGGCCGATGAGGATGAAACTGGAAGATCTAGGAGAGCGCAAAGATTTGATCCCTCCAAAGTCGAGCATCGAGGAGCCACCGACGCTTGAACTCAAACCCTTACCTCCGCACTTAAAGTACGTATTCCTAGGTGAGAATAACACGTTGCCTGTCATTATTTTTGCTGCTTTGACAGATGCTATGGAGGACAAATTGTTGCAAGTTCTCAAAGAGCACAAAAGGGCATTCGCTTGGAAGGTGGCAGACATCAAGGGAATCAGTCCATTGATATGCATGCATAAAATCTTGATGAAAGAAAAGTTTTCACCTCTCGTGCAACCTCAAAGACGACTAAATCCAAAGATGCATGAGGTAGTGAAAGCTGAAACTATTAAGCTTCTCGATTCAGGTATTATCTACCCTATTTCCGATAGTGCTTGGGTAAGTCCGGTTCAATGTGTGCCTAAGAAAGGTGGGATTACGGTGATCACCAATGAAAAGAATGAACTTATTCCCACGAGAACTATTACGGGGTGGAGAGTGTGTATTGACTATAGGAAGTTGAATGATGCCACCCGTAAAGACCATTTTCCCCTTCCCTTTATTGATCAAATGTTGGAGAGATTAGCAGGGCATGAATTTTATTGTTTTCTAGATGGGTATTCGGGGTATAATCAAATCACAATTGCACCTGAGGACCAAGAGAAAACCACTTTCATTTGTCCTTATGGCACGTTTGCTTTTCGCCGAATGCCTTTTGGTCTTTGTAATGCACCTGCTACATTTCAGTGCTGTATGACTGCTATATTCCATGATATGATTGAAACCTTTCTTGAAATATTTATGGATGATTTTTCTATCTTTGGTGCAACGTTTGATGAGTGCTTGCAGAATTTGAGATCCGTGTTGAGAAGATGCGAGGAGACGAACTTGGTGCTCAATTGGGAAAAGTGCCATTTCATGGTACAAGAGGGAATTGTTTTAGGACACAAGGTTTCGGAGCAAGGAATTAAGGTGGACAAGGCAAAAATTGAAGTCATAAAGAACCTACCACCACCAGCCTTAGTAAAGGGAGTTAGAAGTTTTTTAGGCCACGCCGGTTTCTATCGGCGGTTAATCAAAGATTTTTCTAAAGTTGCCAAACCTCTATCTTCTCTACTTATGAAAGATATGCCCTTTGATTTTAATTCTAACTGTTTGCAGGCATACGAGGATTTAAAGGAGCACTTGGTGACGGCTCCTGTCTTGGTGGCACCGGATTGGGATCTGCCCTTCGAGATCATGTGCGATGCCAGTGATGCTGCGGTTGGTGCTGTCCTCGGCCAAAGACGGAACAAGGTATTCCACACTATATACTATGCTAGTAAGACTCTAGATGAAGCACAATTAAATTATGCCACCACTGAAAAAGAGTTACTTGCAGTAGTGTTTGCACTTGATAAATTTCATGCATATCTTGTTTTGTCAAAAGTCATTATTTACACAGACCACTCTGCACTGAAATATTTGCTTGCTAAAAAAGATGCAAAGCCACGCTTACTTCGGTGGATCTTACTGTTACAAGAGTTTAATTTGGAAATAAAAGATAAGAAAGGTGTTGAGAATGTGGTGGCGGATCATTTATCTAGACTAGAGCTTGTTAGTAATGACTGTGTAGATCAAGCTATTAATGATTGGTTTCCTGACGAGCAACTGTTTGAGATGAAACATTGTTCATGGTATGCAAATTTCGCTAACTTTCTTGTCACAGGCACACCTCCACCAAACCTATCGTTTCACCAACGAAAGAAATTCTTTTCTGACGTGAAATGCTATTTTTGGGAGGAACCGTTTTTGTTTAAAATTTGTGCAGATTCCATGATAAGACGGTGTGTTGCGGAGGAAGAGTTTGATCAAATTCTCAACCATTGCCATGACCGTGAGGTAGATGGTCATTTCGGACCAACAAAGACGACATCCAAGGTACTTGAATGTGGCTTTTATTGGCCAACTCTCTTTAAAGATGCTCGTTCTTATGTGCTACATTGTGATAAATGCCAGCGGTCAGGTAACATCTCTAACCGTCATGAAATGCCTTTAAATAATATCATTGAATGTGAGGTTTTTGATGTGTGGGGAATAGACTTCATGGGACCGTTTCCCAGTTCTTTCACGAAAAAATACATCTTGGTTGCTGTGGATTATGTGTCTAAGTGGGTAGAGGCGGAAGCGTATGCCACTAATGATGCTCAGGTGGTCCTAAATTTTTTAAAGAAAAACATTTTTTACCGATTTGGAACACCACGAGCAATCATTAGTGACGGTGGCACGCATTTTTGCAACAAACTATTTGAAAAACGTTTGAGCAAATATGGTGTTACACATAAAATCTCTACCCCCTATCACCCCCAGACGAGTGGGCAAGTGGAGGTGTCTAACCGAGAGATAAAGCGAATTTTGGAGAAAGTGGTAGGTGTCAGTAGGAAGGATTGGTCGGTGAGATTAGATGATGCTCTGTGGGCATATAGGACTGCATTTAAAACACCTATCGGCACTACACCGTATAGGCTTTTGTTTGGTAAAGCATGTCATCTACCTGTAGAGTTAGAGCATCGCGCATATTGGGCAACAAAAGCACTGAACTTTAACTTTACTGATGCAGGTGAACGACGTTTGCTTCAACTAGATTAGTTGGAGGAGTTCAGAAATCTAGCATATGATCTCGCACTAATCTACAAGGAAAAGACGAAGAAAGCCCATGACAAGAGGATCATCGAGAGAGAATTCAAAAAGGTGAAAGTGTCCTACTCTACAACTCCCGGTTTTGACTTTTTCCCGAAAAATTGAAGTCACGATGGTCCGGTCCATTCGTGATCTCGAAAGTTTATCCATCGGGAGCGGTAGAATTGAAAGATGGGAAGGATGGGACATTTACGGTCAATGCCCAGCGCCTGAAGCACTACATGGGTGGCACAATTGAGCCACAACTTGGAATCACCCGGTTCCAAGACATGCCGAACTGAGATGGACCGACAGTCAAGCTCTCGACTATAAATTGAGAACTATTTTTTTTCCCTTCTCTTGCATTTGACTTAATTGTTCTTTCGTGTCAATTTATTTATTTTCTTTTGCTGTTGTTTTTTTTTTTTAAAAAAGGAGGAATTGCCGTGAAGCTCCCGCCCGAGCGGACATTTACATCTGCCCGGGCGCGTACGTTTTCCACTAAATTTTACACAAAATTTCCGTGGAGCTTCCGCCCGGGCGCGCCACTTTTTCAAAAAAAATTCGAGAGGTATCCGCCTGGGCGGAAACTTACTCCCGCCCGGGCGGATCGCGCAGACTTAAAAGTCTGCAGCCCTTTCCCTTTCTCCCCCATTCGAACCCTACTCCTCCCTCCTCAAATTTTCGCCCCTCCTCTCTAAATCTTGCTCAAATCTCTTGCCTTGCACAAATTTCAGGTACAATCTTGGGTCCCCATCTTCACCAAACATCAGGAAGTGTGTTTTTCCAGTCAAGATTTGAATTTTCCGGCCACCCCTGCGAAACTCCGGCCACCACTGCTTTATTCCGGCCGCCGCCACCGATTTCCAGCAAAACATTCTCCGGCAACCCGCTTATTACTCCGGGCTACTTGTACTCTTCCCAAATAATCAACAACGATGGCACCTAAAAAGGCTCGGGTAAGTCACGGTTCTTCGTCTTCGTCATCTCATACCTTTCAAGTATTTGTGAATACTGCTGCTAGGGAACGATATGAGCATGCGAAAATACATAGAGCTCCGCTTCGCGAACGAGGTTTCCAATTTGAGCAATATATAGATATCATCAATCAAATTGAGAAAAGAAGTTGGGGTAAATTTTGCCGTCAACCGCAAGCCGCGGTGGTGCTAGTGGTGAGGGAATTCTATGCCAATGCTGCTGAGAGGAGTGACGGTAAGGCTTTTGTGAGAGGGAGCTTGGTTGATTTTAGTTCAGCGGAGCTTAATAGGGTGCTTGAGACACCGGCGGTAGACGACTCAGTTTATGTGGCATGGGCGGTCGAACCGGATTTGGACCTGATGATGCAGCGCATATGTTATCCGGGGTCTCCGTGGAAGACACCGGGCTCACACACCTGTTTTGCCGAAAAATATCTGCTGATCCCGGCTTCGTTGTGGTATGAATTCCTGGCCACACGTTTGATGCCAGTCGGGCACACGAGCGAAGTCCAGAGGGAGCGAGGGCTACTGCTTTATGCTTTGATCACTCAATTGCCACTCAATGTCGGCAGGATAATCCATTCGCAGATCCAGCTGAGCATTCATAATCCGAATGTGGCATTGTTCTTTCCCCACATTATCACAGAGCTATGTGCGAGCGCTGGAGTCATTTTTCAGGATGACGATGAGTGGCTACCACCGACCAAGGCCCTCGATGACGCCAGCTGGTTACAGAAATTAGCAGTGCGGCGGAAGGCTTTACCGCAGTTTGGCCCCATCTGAGACGGCTACACTTTTGATCCCGTGCCACAGCAGCCCCCACCACCGGCCCCGCGACCTCGCCGTCACCTACTGCAGGACCGGATGGACGAATTCGTTGCCTTTGCAGACCATCAGCTACAGTGGCAGGCCGTGAGTCAGACGTACCAGACGGCTACTGATGCCATGCTTCGCCTATCGCTGAGTCACAGTGGTGGCGACCCAGCCCTTCTCCCACCACGCATGCCAGCGTTCCCGCCACCGTTCCATTTTCACTACGCCGATGCACCAGAGCCAGACGCTGACGTCGCTCCCCCGGAGGAGCACGAGGAGGAGGATCAGTGAGAGGGGAGTCACTTCTATCCCTTCTTTTCTTTATTGCATTTCGTTTCGTTCAGTTTATTTATTTTCGTTTATTGCTATTTCTGTTGCATGTTTAGGTCATAGTCCATTCATTTTGTTGTGCCTATCTGTCCTTAGTCTATCGTCTGTTGCATTGGGGACAATGCTCGACTTTAGTATTGGGGGGTGGATGGGTGTTGTGTCGTCTTTGTCGTATTGTGCTTTAGTTGTTTTGCATGAGTTTGTGTGTCAGCTGACAGTGTTTGGAGTAGTACATTGTTAGCCGATGATGATTAGGAAATGATGAGACATGCCCTGTCTGTCGTGTATTCGCACACCTTTAGCACATACTATGGTAAAGACATACAGTGTCATTTAAAAAATTGAACTCTCTTTGCACAAATGTTAGAACTAGAAGCACGCATGATAAGATGGGGAAAAAAAACTAAAAACTAAAGTGGGGAACGAAGATGTTTGAAAGTGTAAATTGAACTTGACGACATTCTCTTGAATCAAGGTATCTATCAGCATCGAAAAAAAAAGAAGAGAAAAGATGGAGATGTAAGGTGTGGGGGAGCCAAATAAAGGAATGAAATTCTATTCCTGGCTAAAGTTGGAGAAGTAAGGTGTTGAGGATCCGAATAAGGGAATGAAATCCTATTCCCGGCCAAAAATGCAAAACACCTGGATTTGAATTTGAAATGAAAAGTTCTAATATAGTCCTTTCATTACTGTATTCTTATTCAGAGAGGAAAAAAAAACGTTGCTGATGGATACTGAGTGCAAAGACATACTGGAGAGTGATATTTACACTAACAGGCTGATTTAAATCTCTGACAATGGTTGATGATGGATCCCTCTATCATTGGTGATGCTAGGACTAACAACACACACACGTTCAGGTTTTATTTGAAACAATGTCTAGACCAAGGGAAGTGCGAAGAATTGTGCTTTTGTGTTGATTGACAAGGGAATATGTTGAGTTTCGCTGAGGCTAGTTGATGGCTAGGAATTCACTGTCGTGCTACTTTGTGTCACGTTCCACTTCTGTCATGTCACCTGTTTTGCTCGAGGGCGAGCAAAAGGTTAGTATTGGGGGGTTGATAGAGGTGGATTTTACGTGTTTTTCGTACCATGTTATGTCGCATTGTGTTGCATTTATCATTTAGACTGCATGCATTGTGTGTTATTTTAGAGTAATTTATATCTTCGTGTTGCTCATGTGTTTAGTTGACGAAAATGCAGGAGATTCGTGAAAAAATGAAAATCAAAGCGGGAAATTCGAGAGACATGCACCCAGGCGCACATTCATGCCCGCCCGGGCGCGCCCAAGAACAGAAAGAAGATGAATTTGCGAAGACCACCCGCCCGGGCGGAAACTTACATCCACCCGGGCGCGCCAAAGAAAAATAAAATGGCAAGATCTGCGAGAGTTATCCGCCCGGGCGGATACTTACATCCGCTCGGGCGCATTCGTATTTTTGGAAAAAATAATGGACGATTTCTTCCCTTAATTCTGAAGAGGAAAGATATGGTAGGGGGAGAGGCACGAATTCAGAGGTTGTTCTTGAGCCACCGCAAGTTTGGAGAGCACTTTGCGCTTGGATTGAATATTTGAAGCTTTCCGGGCATTGTTCTTCGTGTTTTTCGTCAACTCTAGTATTTCTTATTTAGTTTTATCATTTGAACTTTGTTTTGTTGATTTTCAATTATGAACTTTAGTAGCTAAACTTTAATATTTGTTGGGATTTAAGGGGATCCTACCCCGAACCTTGATTTGAATTAATTTATATTTCGATTGTGCATTATTCTTGATTTTACTACTGTTTTATCGTGTTGTTAGAGCGTAGCTAACTTTAACAACGTCTTTATATTGAGAGTGAGTTCGAGAGAATAACTTGTGATAGGAACAAGTAGTATAATCCGCGGATCTACAATTTACATAGATATATGAAATTGGATATGTGCCGATAGTCATAGTCTTTAGGGTCGAAAACTAGGGGATTTCATAGATCGAAATGCGATTTGCTCTTGATAAATAATTAAAGACATTTAATTACTTCATTGAGTAGAATTAGTTTGGCATAACTCGAGAGAGTATGTTCAATAGATTAGGAAATCTTGTCGGAAGCGTAGATCACGATCGAACGAATTAATTAATAAACGGGGGGTAGGTGAACCGAGATTCCCAACAAATCCATTTCTCATTGAATTTTAACTCAACATTTTAGATTAAATTCTCATTCATTACTTGTTGAATCATTTTAATTGCATATTTATTTGAGTATAGTAGGAATAATCACACAACTCAATTTTCATTGCTAAATGTTAAATAACTGAAAATAATAATTGTTAAACACAGTCTTCAGTGGAACGATACTCGTACTCTTGTACACTATATTATTACTTGACATCGTGCACTTGCGATTAATTTTGAGCATACAAAATCATATTTTTATTGGGGATTTTACTGTGCAAGTAAAATCCCCAATAAAAATATGATTTTGTATGCTCAAAATTTGCACAGTAAAAATATATATATATATATATGCTCAAAACTTGCGCGAGACCTTATGTCTCGGCGTGTGTGTTCTTGGCAGCTCGCGCATATGCGCGCACCATCGCCGCGCATATGCACGAGGTTCTCTGGACATCACATTTAGCTTCTGCACATCTTGCGCATATGCACGCACACGTCTCACGCATATGCGCGAGGTCTTCTGCCACTGTCGCGCATATGCACGGCTCTTTGTCGCGCGTATGCGCGAGGTGTTCTGTCCTCGCACATATTTCGTGTTTTCTTTCGTCTTTTCCGATCTAATTCTTTCCGTCTATAATCACATTAGTTATCACCAAATCATTTCAGATTAACACGATAAAATCTCGGGCCTTACAACACATACCATATTTTGAGAAGAGAAATCGAGAAAGTCAAGGAAGAGTTCAAGCCAAGGTCCTTGCCCTGTTCTTCGCAATCGTCAACGAATAATCGTTCATTTAAAACGCCAAGGCACGCCATATTCTTTCTTTCAAACATCTATCACATCATAGTATTTTATTTAATTGAATTTTGCATGAAAAACTAGTGTATCATGAAACAATTTCGTTTTTGTGGCATATGTCAATTTTGAAGCTTGTAATTGCATCCAAACTCACGTTTAATATGATATAAAGGGGATGTCATGATTAGGATATGTTTGAGGGGTGTTTTTACATGTTTTAAAGAGTCCTAAAACACACCAAAAACATTGCAAATAAAAAAAAAAACTAAAGCTGGAACCGCACGTGGGCAGCAAAACGTGAGTTTGTGTTTTTTGTTCAAGTCAAGAACTCGGTGGCTGTGCAAGGGACTTGGGGGCTTGGCCAGGGCTCGAGTAGGGTCAGGTAGAGTCCTAGGGGGCTAGGGCTCGCACAACAAGACTGGGGAGGAGTCCACGTTGGTTGGGGCTCTTCTCGAGAGGTTGCTGGTCTGGCCGAAAGTTGCAAGGGGTGGCTCGGTTTGGGGCTGGGCTAGGTGGTTCATCAGGGTCCTAAGATGATGGGCATGGGTTGGGCTAGCGGCTGTAGTGGTGGGCTGGCAACTGGCTCGAGAGAAAACAAGAGAACATGAGGGAAGCATGTGCTGCGCGAGAAGTTGCTGTCATGGGCAGTGATTCGGGCGCGAGATCAAGGGCTTGGCTGGCCTGGGCTGGTCTGGGCGTGGTCCAGGGACGTTTAGGTTCATGATGGGTCGAGTGGTTAGCAGCTGGTAGTGTCCTAGAGGGAGAAGGAGTCCTATTGTCCTAGGGAAGGCTCACCCACACACGCACAGATTTTTGGGTCAAGTTCCAGCGAGTTTTTGTGCGGCCCAGGGCTGGTTTTTCGGGCTGGGCTTGGTCAGTAGGATCCCTAGGTGGGTTGGCTTGGGTTTGGCCCAAGGTGGCTCGGGCGTGGCTGTTAGAGTAGATGCCCTGCAAGTCAACTGTTGACTATGGATTTTATTGACTCAATTGTAAAGAACAATCTTTATTTTAATATAATTCATTATTTCATGGTTTGTTATTTCTTTATCTGTATACCCATGTTATCAAACATTGATAAAGACCTTGATTATACTTTAATACAAATGAATCGTAATTCGATGTTGAAACTCGTTTGTAAACACTGTAAGATCTAAATTCGTTCCTAGTCGATTCAGCCGCCTAAAACATGGATAAAGGTCGCTTGAGCTCGAGACTAGCATCTATGATGTTGTGTACTTCGTTTCTTAGTAAGGGCATAGAAATGTCCAAACATGCAGATGGGTAGTCATATGATGATTATACCGAACAACACTCCCTCGATCTTTCCAAGTGGTTATCATTCATCGAGAGGATAACTCCGTGGTTATGATTGTACACCATTAGTCCTTACGACCCGGGACAACACTGAGGCTCTATATGCTAGGGCTGTGCTTTGACTTGTTTACCGGCTCCAGGAGAGTCATCAGGTGGCGAGGTTGGGTATAGTTGCGACACATATAAGAGCCAGTGCATTGTAGTCGGGGATTCACCGCTCACCTGCAGGTGTGGATATCCGATGAAATAATAATGCATGGAATCTCTGGCCAGAGTATGAGATGTACGTTGGAGAAGGAGTTCTCCAATAGTACACACGATGCCACTATTATAGTTATCACATTATGATCGATATGCAACTCTCGATAAACCAATTGTTGCAGATTCGATCGGGATATATGAGATGAAGGGACCGTACTGTACGTTAATCATAATCAACTGGTTCTTGCAGGCACTATCAGTGATACCTAGGAGATCATGGGGCGATGCTACTAGACGCTCTTACCATGATCCGATGGGTGCAATCAGAAATGAGTTCTGACATTCTCGATCAAGGTGTTGATAAAAAGAATGAGGATAACTAGGGTAAGCCTGAATAAAGGATTATGTCCTGAATTACAAAGAGTTGTGAACCCACGGCTAGCTGTATCCCTGAACCATTGAAGGTCACACAAGTACTGGATTGTTTGTTCCTGTTGAGAGAGTAAATTCAAGAAGTTGAATTTATATTATATAGTAAATTCAAGGAGTTGAATTTATGATAATTAAATTTTGAGAGAATAAATTCAAGGAGTTGAATTTATAAAATTTGAGAATTTAATTTATTAAACTCAAATGTTGGGTTTATTAAATATTAAATTTTGGAGGTGATAAAAAAATTCAAGTAGTTGAATTTATAATTTAAATAATAAATTCAAATGTTGAATTTATAATGTATTTAATTTATTAAGCTCAAGAGTTAAGTTGATTAATTAATAAATTAAATATGGTGGAAAATATGTTTAATGGGCTTGTAGGAGTACAAGTCCAACATATTAAATAATTAAAGTTATTAATGGGCCTTGATTAATAGATTAAACTAGTGTGACTAGCCCAATTAATTAATCAAGCCAATTAATGTTAATTAAAAGGCCCAATTATTATACTATGACAATTAGTTTATGGGTTAATATAAATAAGAGTAGAGAAGAAAAACCCTAGCCACCACCTCATAGTGATTTTCGAAAATCACCTCACCTCTTCTCTCAAATATTTCGGCCACCTTGAATTAGTTTTAGGGTTTGAGCCGTCTCTCGATATTTGATCTCCAACGTAAATCTCTTCCAATATTTATAGTGCAATTTGGAAGAGGATCAAACAATTCAGTCGTGGAATTAATTAGAAGGAAAGAAAGGATTTCATCGAAGAAAGTTCGTAGGGAATCAACAAGAGCTAATCCGTTTATACCGGAGTAGTTGGAGCCACGTGATTAATTCACCAAAGGTATAACGATTCTAACATCCTTTGTATGTTTTTGTTAAAATCATACAAGCGCCCAAAGCAAATTATATTTTGATTGTCAAAATAAATAAAAATTTTAAATCTTCCGCTGTGCTTGGGCGTATAGAAAACCAGATCCAACAGTGGCTCGAGTAAATTAGGAGATGGCTCGGTGTGTTTGATAAGGTGTCAAAAATGAGATTTTAATAACTAAAATTGAATCCATGGGTCCACGGGTGTGGCTCATGACTTGGAAGGGTAGAATAAATAATAAAAAAACTATGTTTAAAATTTGGGATCAAAATAACGAGTTTTGGAATTATCCGGGATTTAATCGCAGCACGAAACGCTGATTAACGAATCAACTGAAAATCCTAGTTTTAAGCTTTATAAAATTATTAAAAATTATATTTAAGCTCAAATATTTATTAGAAGTCTAAGTTTTTAATTTGGGAATTTTATATTAAGGTTTGGTTTAATTCGGGATTAAAACGCAGTAATATGTCTTATTAAAGATTAATTTAAAAGTCCTCAATTTAAGCTAAATAAAAATATGAGAAAATTCATGTAAGCTTAAATAATTATTTGGGACATGTTAGAGTCATTGAAATTAAGAAAAAGTCAAAAATGTGAAATTTTACGTCCAGGGGTAAAACGATCATTTTACACCTAGAAATTATTAAACGTCGTGGCAGTACTCTGAATGTTGTTTTATGTGCTAATATGATTATTTTCTATAGTTACGGATGTTATGGAATTTTATATGTTAAAATGATGTTTTAAATGTTTAGGAAATTTTATATGTTTATGATTTAATATGTAAAAATGTTATTTTAAAGGTTTTGAGGTTAAAATTTTAATTTTAAATGTTTATGGATTTTTAATATGTTCAAATGTTTAGTTTAAACGATTATGGATTTTTATGATATAACGATAACGTTAAAACATATGTTGCATGCTTGTTTTTAAAAAGAAAATGATATTAAATTCATGATTTTTATGAAATGATGAAAATGTAAAGCATTGAAGGAAATGAAGTAATTGTGACTATTGAAGTTATGAGGATTTGAGGTAAGAATGAGAATGTTGTCGTGAGGGAAAAGGCCCCAGAGGGATCCCATTTATGGGAGAAGGCCCTAGGGGGAGCCCGACGATCATATTTCCATTCGATGAGGATAGGCCAGGGCCCAGTTGACCGGTGAGAGTGTTGCTGGTGTCTCCCGCTGCCCAGTACTGCGATTTCATGTAGATGGATCCATCGACTTTTGAGGCTGAGGAAAGTCACAATTAACGATCTGAATTCAATAAAAGAAAAAATGTTTATGATCATGATGAAAGGATTTATGTTATGAAATGAGGAAAAGGAAAATGTTGAGGTTCATGTTATGCATGTTCATATGAATATGTTTATAAGAATATGAAAAGGTTTACGTAAATGTTTATGCAAATGTTTACGAAAAAATTTATGAAAATGTTTATATTTAAAGTTGATGCATCATTATGAAAATGTTTTTGTTTACGCATCATGAAACTGTTTATGAAAATGATATTGTTTTAAGGTTTATACATCTTCAAGGAAACAATATTTTAAGTACAAGTATTGATGGATCGTGTGTGTTAGCGCCTTCGAAGGCATTTCGCACACAACAACCTTCCATGAGCTTCAATAGCTCGTGTTCTAAGAATATTAACACCGATGAATTAAGTCGAGTTTTGTTTTAAACCAAGCGGAAGAAACTCGAAGTAATCCTTCGTAAAGAAAACTGAAATGTTAGAAAATATTTTAACTTGTGTAAAGCGAATAACTGAAAGAACACATTAGTTTTTGCATTCTTGTATTTCAGTTATGGTAACAACTGAACACACGAACACTCTAACTCATCAAAACAATTTTAAAGCGATAGTTAATCAGTTAAATACACAAGATATGCTTATGGATGTTCGGAGACTTCAACTGCTCCTACATCACCCCTTCTATCTCCACTGATAGGATACACTAGAAAACTTTGATTTATACAACTACATGTACAAGCCACTCAGCTAGGACTTATCTACTGTCTAAACTAAACTGCTAGCTACGACTGAAAACAACACTTTCAGTCAACACTTATTTAACGTCTATGTGAGAAAGACTATATACACAAGTTTAACGTCTTTGTGCAAGACTGTATTTGGGTGGTTTTGAGAGTGAATGTGTGTGAGAACTGAACAGAAACGTTCTCACAAACTGAGGGATAAAAGGCTTCTAAACTAAGCAGATATCACGATGAAGAATTCCCTCTGGGCTTAAATGCTTCGATAAGATAATTTGCAACTGAGCGTGCCCTTCTATGTTTTTCTTTTCACTCTCAAGAATGTCTCACCACTCTATATGTTGAGTCTTCACTGATCTTCTCTTTATATAGCCGAAAGAGGCTGATCGTACAGTGAGACTCATTAATTGTATCCGTTGCATTTGAATCGTCTTCTTGGACTATGTGTCTCGTCTTTTTGACTATCCATCTGAAGCGTTTTGTCTTTAATGCTTTGATGCAACGTCCATTATTGTCCTTTGACTAGACAATGGCTTTGTACCTTCTTGCACAGCTGGAATCCACTCGAAGGAATCTATCATCGTCCATAACCGAAGGATTCTAACTGATGCTTCGAACTGGTCAGTTTGAACTGATCTTTCAGTTGGGTTGGTTAAATCAGTTGACTCGTCAGTGGAACTGATTTCACACTCGTTCAGTTGGACTGATCAGCTGGGTTTCTTCATCAGTTGAACACTCTTTCGGCTGGCCAGGTTCTGAGATTTTCCTGCTGAATTACCTATCAACTGGTCAATCAGCTGTACTGCTCAAATGACGTAGCCAGTTGAACTGATTCATTTTGAGCGATCAGTTGGGTCTTCAGTTTTGCGATGTAAACAACTCGTAGGTGATCCTAGATGCTGCACAACTAAGGTAGATCATTAGTAACACAATTAACAAGTTTTGTTACCATCAAAATCAAGATTGCGAACTTGAAAAGTTCCAACAAGTATTTTTCACTGTTATATGTGAATTGTATATGTATTACTTGTTATCAAGATTATGGTGTGTTGAGTCTTTAGACTCACTAAGTGTGATTGATGCATGTGATTAAGATAAAATTGTTATGGAGGTCTTGATGGTTGACTTTGCTGGGCTGAAGATGCACATAACCCCAGAACCGACGCTAGTTTTCCGCACTAGTTATGATTTTTAAGTTATGTTAATGATATTTTTACGACTATTTATTTATGTTTATGAGAGATTTTTGAGAGGTTATAGTATGTGCTATACTTTTCAAATATTATTTTAGGGTTTGTAAAATGTTAGACGATTTTATGATTCAAACTATTTTCCTTTGATTTTAAATGGTAGTTGGTTGTTTTATTTTAAAAATGGTGTCAAGGTATTTTAAAGTATATATATGTATATTTTCGAATTATGGAGATTAAGGAGGGAAAATAAATTTCTAGTATATTTTAACCAATAAAAAAAGTAGACGTTTCAGTGAGGATTCCACCGGATATGGGAAAGAAACCCAAATATATGATTTGACCCTTACGCGGTAGGGATGTAACCGCTATATGGCTTCGTCCCCTTAGATGAGTAGAAATTAGAGAATAACGTTAGTAAACCATGGAAAGTAGATGAATCTCAGTGCCTAAGAATAAGAAAGGATGTATATGTTTATGAAGTATGTTGTACGAAATTATTTCTGCATGATATGTTATTTCCTTCAGATCATGTATATTGTTATCTATGTGCTCGATTGGGCCCTTGTTTGCTGAGTATTTTCCAAAATACTCACCCTTTACTTTCTCCCCCACCCCCAAATAAGAACAAAGAGCAAATGGAAGAAGAGGGACAAGATCAATTTTGGGGAAGATAGAAAATTTCGAGATATCCCTGAAGTTTTAAAGATTAGTTTATGTTTATCGCTTCTGTACTGTTAAGACATTTTTTCAGTTTATTTTGGCATTCAAGTTGTAAAGAATAAAGGTGCTCATCGGTCGCTTCGGTTCTGTTTTTGGTTTTTTATTTCGGTTTTTTCAGTTTTAAAAATATATAATCCAATATCCGAACCATTTTTCTTCGGTTCGGTTTGGTTTTCTACCAAAATAGCTCGGTTATTTCGGTCGGTTAATTCGGTTTTGGTATAATTATTTAAATTAATAATATAAATATATTGTAACATATATGTTAAATTTCAATATTTATATAAGGTCTAAATTAATTAAACAAACAACAATCAACTAAAAATTGTTCAAAATGGTTTTTCATTCACTAAATATCATATCAAAATATATAATATAAATAAAAATATAAAAAATTATTAATTTAATGAAATTTCGGTTTCTTTGATCTTTTGGTTTTGACATATATAATCAAAAACCGAACCAAATAAACTTCTATTTTAATAGTTATATTCGAATTGCAAAATTCGGCTTTCGTTTCGGTTCAGTGTTCGGTTTGGATTTTCGGTTTTTTCGGTTTTATCCGAAGTTTGAACACCCTTAGTAAAGACAATTATTTTTGTTGATTATGAGAAATAAAATAAGTTAGGATCAGTTAGGGGAGTAAATCGATGAGATACAATAGCTCGGTTTTTGAAATATTGAACACCGATGAATTAAATCAAGTTTGATATGAAATCAAGCGGAAAACACTCGAAATAATCTTTCGTAGAAACCGAATAAATATTTTATAAATCATTTAAAATATATGCAAGTTGAATGAGTAAAAATATTTTAGTTGAAGTATTTTATCAAACATTTGGTATGCAATATTTTTGTATTTGAAGAACACATAAAATTCTTCAACAATGCATCCTTTAAAAACTACGAAAATGATAAGTAAATGCAATAAACAAATAGACACGAATTGTTTATGGATGTTCGGAGATTTCAACACTCCTACGTCATCCCTTCTTCCCCTTGGTAAGGATTCACTAGAAGACTTTGATTTATACAACTACTTGTACAAACCCATTCTGGAAGGGCAGCACCCAACTAGAACTCCTAGCACTCAAGATTGTAGGCAGCACCTCACAATCAGCATATTGTTTAATGTCTCATATGCAAAGACTACATAGACAAGTTTATTGTCTTTGTGCAAGACTCACTCAAGTAATCTTTGAATTTCAACTCTCTTCTATATGTGTGAGTGATTGTGTGTGAGGAATTTATCATTTACAGTGTGCATCTCAAATGTATCCTCACACAAGGGCTTGTGCTCTCAACTAGCTGATTTTTTCATGCTATCTGCCCATGCTTTGAATCTCCTTCAAAAGCTCTTGTTTGATCTTCAATATGTTGTATTTATAGGCTCCAACACTGATATATACGTTAGACACAAGAATATGACCGTTTGAAAAGTTTCTGTACTGTTTCCGAGATTGCAACAGTCAAATTCAGCTTGCTGGCATTTTCCCGACTAGTCAACTCTGGTCAACTGGTCAACTCAACTGGTCGTTCAGTTCAACTGGTCAGCAAGTGGTTCAGTTCAGTTGGTCAACTGCTGGTTCAGTTCAGTTTGTTGGTCAGCAGGTCAGCAGCTGGTTCAGTTGGTTCAGTTTCAGCTGGTGTGCTGAAATCAGCCTAGCTGATTTCAGTTTGTGCAGAACCAGTAACTTCATCGTCATTTATCAGCATCGTAATCTTCGATTCAGACTTTAAATTCTCCGAATGATTTGTAGATCTTTGTCTTATCTTTCCAACGCATACTGAATCGCTTCATTTCGATAACCGAGCTGAGAGATATGACCAAAATACGGCAGCTGCTCAAACACAACTGATTGCTGTTTTCGTGTGATCAGTTCGGTAATTGAGCGATCAGTTAGACCATGATAACATCCGATTTTGCCCAACTGACATGAGATACAACTTGTTCCAAATTGAGTTTTCTAATCATTCCAATTGACGGATTGTCATTTGGGTAATTCAGTTGAGAGATATCATCAAAATACCGAAGCTCGCCAGAAATTCAGTTTGTACAAAATTCAGTTTCAGCTTGCTTCTTGTGTTTGCAACTTCACACTTGAGTAAATATGTTAGAAACACAATAACAAGTTTTGTTAACATCAAAATCAAGATTGCGAACATGAAATGTTCCAACAAAATAGTTTTTGTATATACTGTACTACGAGACTTGTTATTGGACGATTATGTGATTGTCGAATAACGTCGGTGTCGACTAAGCCCGGTCTCGATGCGTGACAGGTTGAGTCATGGATAATTTAAACAAAATGTTGTGACTATTTTTGTCAACTCCAATAAAAGTATGTTAGTTATCTGTAATTATTGACAGATGTTAAGTTATAATTTATTATTTTAAATTAGAAACCTTAGTCATCATATCATTTGGTTTATTTCTGCCACATGTAATGTCCTAAAAAATCTATTCATCATTTGTTCATATTACGTGACAATGAAATGAACATTGTTATAAAAATTAGAGCAGTTTAAAGACACGCGTATAGTTTCATAATGAAAAAAATTCACGTTCCTCGTCAATTTTAAAAATGATAATATATGTGCGGTTAATAAGAGGAAGATGGATAACAACATATAAACTTTAGAATAAGCTAAAAATATTAGAATTATATAAACTTTTTATATAAAGAATGTAACAGAAATTAGCTATGAATAGGAGGAAAAAAAATATTAATGTCAGGTAACTAAGAAAAACAAAGTGTTTTAGAAAGGAAAAAAAATGTTAATATGTGAAGGAACGTGTGTGTTGGGCTTCCAGGGGATGCTTGAAACACAATAATCTCCAATGATTGCAATAGCTCGTGTTATATAAATATTAACACCGATGAATTAAATCGGGTTTGGTTTAACAGAAAAGCCAAGCGGAAGATACCCGAAGTAATTCTTCGTAAATAAAACTGTTATATTAGAAAACATTTTAACTTATGTAAACTGAATAACTGAAAGAGACTAAATTAGTTTTTGCATTATTTAGTTCAGTTATGGTGACAACTGAACTGACAGATACTCTAACTAATCCAACCAGTTTAAAAACAACAGTTAATCGGTTAGATACAAAAGATATGTTTATGGATGTTCGGATATTTCAACTGCTCCTACGTCACCCCTTTTACTTCCACGGGTAGGATTCACTAGAAAACTTTGATTTATACAACACTTTATACAAATCTACTCAGCTAGGACTTACACTAGTGCCTAAACCAAACTCCTAGCTACGACTGAAGGCAACACTTTCAACACTTCTTTAACATCTATGTGTCAAAGACTACATACACAAGTTTAACGTCTTTGTGCAAGACTGTATTTGAGTGGTTGAGAGAGTTTGTGTGTCAGAACTGAACAAGGATATTCTCACACACTGAGGGAAGTAAGCTTATGAACTAAGCAGATAGCACGTTAAAGTGTCCATCTGGGCTGATTGCTTCTGAAAGATGATGTGCAATGTGCATGCCCTTTCTTTTCTATCTTGTTGAAGCTTTTGTTTGTGTATATTGCTCTTTTTATTATGCTTCTTATTGTCAAGTCTTCACTGATCTTCTCTTCTATTTAAAGGCGCGAAGTTCGATCGTTCAATGTGACTCATTAATGTATCCGTTGCAATTTGAATAGGCTCCTTGGAATTTGTGTCTCGTCTTTTTGACTGCCCCTATGGAGCGCTTTGTCTTTAATACTCTGAGGCAACGTACATTATTGTCCTTTGACTGGACAATGGCTTTGTACCTTCACGCACAGCTGGAATCCACTTTGAATAAGCTTGTCTTGATCTACAACTAAAAGATTCTGACTGATACTTCGAACTGGTCAGTGGAACTGATCTTTAGTTGGGCTAGTGAAATCAGTTGACTCGTGGTCAGTTGGGCTCTTCGTCAGTTGGACACATCATCGGCTGGCTAGGCTTCTGAGGTTCACCTGCTGAATCACCTATCAGCTGGACAGTCAGCTGAACTGCTTGTTGATAAATCAGTTTGATTGATTTAGTTTCAGCGATCAGTTGATTCAATCAGTTGGCTTTTCTAGTAGCTTCAGTTGTGGCTTCGTAAACTGATTAATTCATTTTTAGCTATCTGCGCACTAAGGTAGATTATTAGTACTAAAATAAAAAGTTTTGTTAACATAAAAGTCATGTGAAGATTGCGAACATGAAATGTTCCAACAATATGAAATTATATCATCTAACTGAACATTTTGATTTTTATCTATGTATAAAGGTAAATATGTATTATAGTTTAAGGTATATTAACTGATATTTTTATGTTTAGGAAAAAATAATTAGAACCGTCTAAACACTTGACAAACTTTATATATTATTAGTAATAATATAATTGCTTAATTTAGATTTTTGAGCAAATAGTTTTAATATGACATTACATATATGAAAATTTATAAATTTACTAATTTTGTATAACTTGAAGATTTAAAGTTGTGAAATTTGAAGACATACACATATATAGTATTTTATGAAAAAGTTATCGATTTATCTGAAAACTGAGTTAGTCAACCAAATAGAAAGATCTGATTATTATTTTTTGTTTGGAGATATATTTGTTTTAAATATAGTGATTTTTACATACTTTCATATTCGTAGCAACACATTTATTATCTCATGTTAGAATTGGAAATAAATATTATGAAAGTGGAAGAAGTTTGTGGAGGTAGAAATAACGAAAAAAAATGTTGATTTGAGATAAAAGTGGAAGTTCTTTTATATTCAACATGAACTATATATTTAATTAAACTTCTTTTCACTCATCATCGCAGAATTTCTCTTAGAAGAAGTTCCAATTATTCCATTCTCATGCGAAGAACAAAAAGAAGGTCTAGGACATTTGGATTTATCTACGGTTCCGAAATTTGTAGTCTGACTGTACCTAATTCTTCCGTTGCACCCTATTCGACTACAAAATAAAAACGTTGTAACGCCTCGTTGCAGCTGCATATTTAAAAGCAACAGTGAGAACTTTTCTTTGAGTGATCGGCCCACCTGCCCTTCTTTTACCAGCACGTGAATCCATTAATTCTTATATTGAGATTCTATCCTGTTTCACCAAGAGCATACTTTTAGCTTCAAATAAAATATGGATAGCAACAATTTTGGTTGAACAACAAAGGAATGGCAAAGAAATTGCCGAAGGATCATAATCATTTTACAATAAAAGTGGCTTGCCAACAGTGAACAACACACAAGTCTATGTATCATGGTAAAACTAATGAAGCTCGACTGTGGAAGAGGAAAGTTATTCATCGAATAGTAAGTAAAATAGAGAGCATATGCACATTTTAAATAATAAATTAGTAAAACATGCATAAACATATGAAGCGCCTATAAAAACAACCTAGGATTGAGTACACAAGATATAACTGTTGCATCTAAGCAACTGTAACATTCAAAAACTAACTTACGTAAACCACATGCATGCAAATGATTTAAATTACAAATTTAATTTATTTAATTGATTTTAAATGCTTGCATGATGCATACGACATGATTAAGAGACTAATTGATTTCGAAATTTTACAAGACGAGCTTGATTTTATTCGGGAAGCCAGTTTTGGGCAAACGAGGGACTTTTAAAAGATCAAAATTATTATTTTTGAAAACTAAATTTTATAAACTTTTATTTTTCAATTAAATAGGTGTTATTGGGCCTAATTCACCTAGGATAAACATGCCCAATTGCACCTAAACTCAAAGGTCCAAAATCTAAGCACATTAACATGCAAATTAAAAATTATAAAAAGGATTCCTAGGTAGTTTGAGGCTCATATCAGCCGAACACACACTCCACACACACCAAAATTCGAAAAATTTGAAAGAAAGAAAACAAGGAGTCTTCGTCGCCCGTTCGATCTTTTTCGCGCCAATTCCAACGATCGCATATTTTGAGCATTAAAAAAAGGAAAAGGCATGTTTCTTAATTTCTTTGACGCATCATTCAACCCATATTATGCATTTTTTGTTTATTTTTGCATGAAAAATATTGGTGTTCAAACCACTTGTCGTTTTGAAGATTACCTTTAAAGTTTTGAAATTTTTTACGTATATAAGAATGTGCTATGATTTCCAACGAGTACGCTGCCAACATAGGACGTTTAAGGGCTAGGAAAAGAATCGTTAAGTGACAATACGAAGGCTGGAATCGAGTTGGCAAGGGATGGAAGAGTCCTAGGGTTCCTAGGGTTTTCTCTCGGGCAAGGCTACGGTTAGGGGAGGAACTCGCGTGTGGTTGGGCTGGGGCTTGGTCAAGGGCATGTGCTGGATGTGGTTCAGAGTTGGGAAGAGTTCTAGCAGGGCTAGGACACGAGGGCTACCGAACGGAAGAGTCCACAACCGCATGGACTCTTCTGATGCATGCATAGGTGCAATCTCGATTGTGATGGTTCATGGCTTGGTTAGGGTGGTCTAGGCTGGTCCAGTAGAGTTTAGGGAGGATGGCCTGGGGTCAGGGCTCGAGCTGGTGCAGCATGATCCAAGGTGGCTCGATGAAAGAAAGCCGCGACGTAGGAAGCTTGCGCGTGGATGATTCTCGTGGGCTAGGGGACTAGTGCGTTGGTCCAAAAGGTTCAGTAGGATCCCTAGGGGGTCTGGTCAGGGTTTGGCTCAAGGTGGCTTGGTGATGGTTCAATGAACTTGGAGCATTGGCTTGATAAAAATAGCTAGGGCTCGGATTTTAGGGTTTAATGGGAAAAGGGCTCGATCCATGGTCCATGGGGGTCGGTTCATGGTTCACGATGGTATATTAGGTATAAAAAGATTATGTTTAAAATTTTGGAATATAATATTTAAGTTTGAATTCATTCGGGAAATAAACGATTTACGAATTATTAATTAAAGAATTAAATCAAAAAGCCCGATTTTACGTTAAATAAAAATATTAAAAATTAAATTAAGCTTAAATTATTTTTTGGGATGGTCTCAAGTGAATAAAAATAAGAAAAAGTCAAAAACGAGAATTTTATGTCTAGTGGCAAAACGATCATTTTACACCTGGGTAGTAGGAAAAGGGTTGGCAGTACATAATGCATGTTAAATGATGTTTTTGAATATTTATGATGAAAATATGAGATTTCATGATTTATGGTAAATTTGTGCAATTTTTACTGCTAAAAATGTTATTTTTCAAATGTGGAAATGACACGATATTTTATGGAAAAAAAGGAAAAGAAAAATATTTTGAAGGATGTAAATTGATTGTGATAAAAAAGATATGATATATGATTTTTGGGAATATCGTGAGGGAGAAAGCCCCATCCATTTACGGGAGAAGGTCCCAGAAAGAGTCCAACGATCGTATTTCCATTTTACGTTGGTGCCTAATGTTCGTCCCCATGCGCAATGGTGAGCTAAAACTGATCAGTCGACCAGTGGATAAAGGCTAGTCACCTTCAATGATCAAACTTCACCCAAAATGATAAATGATTGAAAGCTTTACGATTTTGACGATTTATGATTAAATTATTCTTACAAATTTATTTTGAATAAAGGTATGATTTTTAATGCATGTTCTTGTATATATATTATTTGTTACTCATGTCTAGAACGTGATGAGTCATTAGACTCACTAGGGTTGAATGCTATAGGTGATGATGTTATTGAGGGAGGCACTGACACTTGAGTAGATCGAGACAGACAATACACTCCCGAGAAACACTTTTTTTCAACATTAGCTTGATAGTTAAAAATTTAAAGGTTTTATTAATGATTTTATTAGAGATTTTTATGCTTTATTTTGGAGTTAGAATGATCATTTTAAAGGTTGAAGTTGAATTTTGTTAATTGACGATTTAGAGATTTTTATGCACTTGAGATTTTAAATTGCGATTTAGGAATTTTTAAGCACTTGAGATTTTAAATTTTAAATTATTTTGATACATGGAAATGTTAAGCTATTTTAAATGATGAATATCGGAAGTAAAAAAAAATTAGTAGGATTTAAAGTTCAAAAAAAAAGTAGAGGGATTCATTTCAATAACTGTTGCACTTAAGAAATACGTGTGAAGAACTCTAAAATATAACAACAAAGGCATGTTCAGAGTCCACAACACATGAACGTCGGGAAGGGATTTCTTAATTAAAAAATCCCTATTTTTTCAAGTGGAAACATTCCGAATTCAAAGCATACGATAAATAGGCTCAAAAAATTCAACAAGGGAGTCTATGGGAAGGAAAAAGAAAATTCCAATCACGATGCGATATGAGAAGGCCCTGCCCTTATAGTGGACATAAAGAAATCAAAAAACCCAAAACAAAAACAAGGATTTTTAAGCAAGACGACAGTGATAGAGACTGAAGATTTTGAATAATAGGGACAACAAAAGCAAAGCATCTCAAGAAATCAGAAACCCTAAACAAGAGCAAGACATGATCAAACGCGAGAATGCCAGAGAAATCGAGAGAAACAAAAAAAAACAGTAGAAGAAAACCAACCTAACAAAAACAAGGAACCTCAAGAAATCAGAAACCCCAAACAAGAGAAAGATAATGAAGAAAAAAAAAAAAAAAACAGAACAAAAACAAGAGGGAAAAAACTGACATTGTAGAAGCTTTCCAATGCCAACAAGGGGGGAACGTCGCGCATGCGGTTTGAGAACGAAGAAATCACAAGAAGATGGAAGTGAAGAACAGACCAAGCCTACTTTCTTTGTTGCCCTTTGTTTGTTTCCGCTGTGGAGAGAAGAAATCAGAAACTCGAAAGCCATTAGTAAACCCGAGAAGCAAAAAACGAAGTCTGCTTCTTGCTTGCTGTTCTTTGGAGAGAAGAGTCCATCCCACGTGCTATTGTCCCTATTCTGTGATGTGGTGGAAGAGCAAGCCCATGACACGTGTTTTGGCTTAACTTGTTACCGGATCAAAACTGGCCATTTCTCCCAAGTTCAAGCTTTAATAAAAGTAGATATATATCTATACGATATTATAAAGAATTGAAGCAATGATAAAAACCGCTTTGGTACAGCCAAGACGCACAAACTTTTTTTTCCATTTTCACCCTCCATCTTTTTATTGTAGAACCTTTCTTGCATCCACCCGTGAACCCATTCATTTCAAATATGCCAACGCTTTCTTTGTTGATTGAAGAATCAATTTCCTTTTAGATTTCTCGCAGCTGTATTAAAAAAATGCTTTCGTTTTTTTTTTAAATTCTTTTTCTGAATTCATCTTCATTCCAAAGTTGTTTTGTTATACATATTTTTGATCTTGCAATTTTGTGAGGAAGAAAACCTGAAAAGGACTGCTCACATGTGCCATGTACGGTAACTTGTGGTAATAATATGAAAATGAAGTATAAAACTGGAAATTGAGATTAGAAAAACCCTAAAAATTATTATGGTAAAAACCACGAACAAAATATAAATAATTCTACTATATTATTTTATAGTGTACAACCATTCATTGTGTTTCCAAATCTAACACATGCTCTCTTAATACAAGAAAATAAAAGACCTAACAAATATTATAGAACTAAGCACTCAAATACTATCAGATAAGAGAAACACTTGAGAATGAGATGAATGAAATGGTCGAATTGTACCTCAATGAAATGGTCGAATTGTACCTCTAATTATAACCGAACTCTGAGTTATGAAACCATGTTTTTCTTCGTCAATTTCACCACCTCATTATTTTACCTACCTCATTAAATTATTTTCTGCCACCCACCTAGCTTATTACCGACATTTCTCTTAATTGGATAATTGACTGATAATCAAACACATCTCCACACATCTTTTCAATCTTGTCATTTACGGTTGCTTACGTTTCTTTTAGACCACTTGAAGATCTACACCACTCAAACTTGTCAGTGTACACTGGCTTTGTCAGAACATCAGCTATGTTATAATTTGTATAAATATTCTGCATATACACATTTTCTTCTTCTACTACTTCTCTAACAAAATGAACCGGACTCTAATGTGTTTAGTCCTAGAATGAAAGGCTGGATTTCATGCAATGTGCAAGGCGCTTTGACTGTCACAAAACAAATGAAACTTCTCTTGTTTGTACATGTTCTACTCCAATAATGTTTTAATCCATGTTGTTTCCTTGCAAGAATGAGAAGCTGCTATGTACTCTGCCTCCATTATAGATAATGTCACAACTGTTTGCAGTTTTGAAACTCAGCTTACTGCTAACCTCTGCAAGAGTAAATACATAACTGGTAGTAGATTTTCTCTTATCAGGATCACCTGCATAATCTGAATTGACATAACCCCTGAGTGTAAAATCATAACATAATGCAGCATTTGAGGTACCATTAATGTATCTAAGGATCCTCTGAATAGTGCTCAAATTCTCTCTTCCAGGATTCTCCATATATCGACTAACTGCTCCCACTGTTTGAGCAATGTCTGCTCTTGTACAGATCATGGCGAACATTAAATTTCACACTGCTGATGCATATGGTACTTGAGACATCTATATCCTCTCTGCTTCACTTCCAGTAAACATCTCGGAGGATAACTTGAGGTTAAAAGGAAGAGAGGTCGAAATTGACTTACTATCTTGCATGTTGAAGCATTGCAAGACTTTATTCAAATAATTGTTCTGGGAAAGCCACATCTTTCTTTTACTTCTGTTGTAACGTCCCGAAAATTTGGAGGTCCACGTGAATCACATGCATGCACGTTATTAATTTTTTTTTTGTATTTTATTAAATTGTTTTAAAGCATTAAATACATGTTTATTTCATGAATTTGTGTTTTAATGCATTGTTTATTTAAAGTTTCATGCATTAGGATTTTAAGTTGCATTTCCCGCTCGAACGAGGAGCGGTGACCGGGGATATTCGGGAAAAATATTTTTATAGACTAATTATTTTTAATTAATTAATATGAGATGTTTTTAAGTATTATTTTTGAAAATGGGCCTTGGTTCGGTATTTTTACCCGTCGGAACATATTTTTAATCGGTACGTAAATTTTATCGAACTAGGAGAATTTTTGAGGGCTCGGGTAATATTTCAAAAACTTACCAAAACGAAATATTTTTCGGGTGTGTGTTTGGGCTTGATGTGCCTATTTTTGAGCTTATGGGACTCAAAACTCTTTTAATCCCTTTTAAATTAAAGTTATGGCCCATTAGCTTAATTTTTATCTATTTAAATAATACCTAATCACCCACTAAACCTAAATCTAAACTTCGTCAGCCGACACCCCTTCCCCAACCACTCTTTTCTCTCGGTTTCAGCACCCCTTTCAGCAGCAAGGCTTGGGCCATATCATTTTCTTTCCAAACAAATTACTCAGACTCTTCCCCGGCACTCGTTCTTCGACGTTCTTGCGTAGAATTCTTCAAGGCACGCTTGTATCTCGTTTTCTCTTCACTCATGATATATATATACTGAAATACACGATTATGCATGTCAATATTTCAATCTTGCTTGTGGTTACGTTTTGTGAAAGGTTTGACATGAAAAATTAGAATTTCCTTGCATGAATCTCACGTTTCTTTGTGTTGTGCAAGGGGCTGCCAGTTTTTTTTTTGTTTCTAAGGGCACGATGGTGAGAGGGTGTCAATAGGCTGGAGTCAATGGTCAGATGGGTTAATTCTAGGGTCGATCGGTTTTTATTGTTGAGTGTGTCACAAAACCCGTCATCCTTGGTTATTTTAAATTTTGCGACTTATTGGTTGGTTTTCAGGAAATGTGTTCAACATATGATTTGTACAACTCTCTGTTATCTTCGATTCGATAGAAAATTCGTAATTTTCTGATAAAAAACAAGGGTTATATGATTTTATCATAAATACGCTCAAGCTGTGGAATTTATGTGTCTCAAAACCCGTCACCCTCGGTTATTTAAACTTCTGCGACTTATTGGTTGGTTTTCTGGAAATGTGTTCAACATATGATTTGTAGCCTTCTCTTTTACCATCGATTCGATAGCAAATTTTGTGAAAATATCATTTTCTAATAACAAATGAGAGAGATATGATTTTTATCGTAAAAAGATCAAGATGTGAAAATTTTGTGCATACGCTGGATATTTCCATCAACCTTTGGGCTTGTTTTGTAAGGTCCAAAATTAAGACGACGTAATCCAACTGCATGCAAATCTAGGAAATAATGGAAAACAAGTAATTAATTGATTTTAATTGCTATTTGATTATGTGACATACATGCTTATATGTTAAATATGATTTTATTATCGTCATGCATAAAATTGTATTTTTAAGGAATATTCAAGATGCGATCGAGGAACGGAGACCGAGGACTGAATATAGAAATATGTTTTTATTAAATAATTATTTTTAATTATTTAAAATATGGGTGATTCTTTTTATTATTTTTGAAAATAAGGGGTTTTTAAGTGATTTCATATGCCCAGACGTAATTTTTATCGGTGTTGTTTTTTTTAACAAAAATACGAACTTATGGGCAATCTGGTTAATAAATTCACAAATTTATTTAAACAAAACTATTTTTTTATTTTAATTAAAGACTAATAGGCCTAATTAAACCCCTATAGGCCTAAGCCTTGTTAGTAAAATAATTAAGTATTTAAAATGCAATTTTCCCCTAACTTTCCCCACAAACTCTCGCCCACTTCTTCAATACAAATCAAACAAGATCAAACTCTTCCCCACCCTCATAAACTGAGGCCCCGTCCCCAACAATTACCCACCCTTTTGTTCCCCAAGTACACGGCCACACACTCTTTTAAATTCAGAAAACTCTCCCTTAAAACCATCAACCACACGGCACCCACATCACACGTAGAAAGCAAGGAAATTATTGAGAAAACTTCCAGGCAAACTTCATATGTAGTGCCCAAATTCAGTACACGTATAACCCATGCATTCATTTAATTATTAGATCATTTAATTATTTTTAAATGAGTTTTAGCCATGCATAAGTTATGAAAATGCATTATTTTAAATTATTCACGTTCATTGTGATACACGTTAAAATGTCTTTTTCAGCTTCATGTTTCAGGCGATTATTCGAGGCGGGATCAAGGAAGAGACCGGTGACGATTGTGACAATTTAAAACATGGTATTTTATTCCAAGTTGAGGATGGGGCATTTTTAATAAGTTATTAAGTTTTAATATTTTAAAGCATTATTATGTATTTAGTGATTTAAGAGTTTAAAATTTTAAAAAATTGGTGTGAGATCATTTTAATTGGAGAGTTTTGAGTGAATTATTAAGTGTTAACCTTTAAGTAGTATTTTAAATAGTTAATTTAGCTAGAATCTCTCCTAATTAAAACACACACACGTTACACACACTCACACACACTTACATGTTTTTACACACACTAAAACACACAACACACTCTACACATCTCATTTTCAGATTTTAAAAGAAAGAAAAACCTAGGGTTCTAAGGTAGAAAGCAGCCGCCCCCTTCCCCTTACCTTTCCAGCAAATTTCTGTGGATTTTTATTGCAAGAAAACGGTGCCACGTTCGTCCCGGATCAAGCCTCGCTCCAGCTCCGCTTCGGTGTCGTCGTTACGGTATTTTTAAATATCAAAAGGCACGTATATTCTGTTCTTTCTGTATCGATCTTGTCATAGTATGCGTTGTGTATTTTTATGCGTGAAAATCTATGTGTGACGTTCTTCATTTGAGCGGAAAATGGGTTGAATGCGTTTGAAATACTTTTTAGATCTGAAATCCCGTAACTCACTGTTCTGTTGAAAACTGCGACTTTTATGTCGGGATTTTGAGAAAACTTTCAACTAGAAAATTGTACTTTTCGATGCCTTCGATTTGATATAAAATTCTAGATTTTTGGATGAAAATTGAGTGAGTTATGATGTTTTTCGTGGGACTGCTCAAACTGCGTTTTCAGAAAAGTTATGATATTGATGTATCCTTGAAGTTTAATTGTTGCAGGCTACGTTGGGGATCGACGGGTGTTCGTTGCTGCATATATGTACCTTGTTTATGTTATTTGGACGGTCACTAATGGTCCATTTCGGGTCGATAGGCACTAAGTTGAATCAAGAGTCGTAGGAAGTAACATTGTGTTGAATTTTGAGTTGTGTCGTTGTTGTTGATGGTTTGTTACTCTTGGGGTAATGATAATGTTTACTTGGGTTTGGTATAATGCCTTAGTGTTCTAGGAACGACTCATGGTGTCGTTTCAAAGTCCGTGTAATCGAGTCTAGGATGTTCAGCAAAGCATATACAGAATTTTCGTAATTTCGCGATCACAGTGGGTACACGGACCCGTACACGGACCCTGACACGGGGTCCGTGCCTTTGTTTTCTTCTCGGCGACTTTTTCCAGTATCTACACGGACCCCTACACGGATGAGGGCACGAGGTCCGGGCCTTTGGGTTTCACTTAGTGTATTCTTCCAGTACCTACACGGATGTCCACCCGGACCCTGACACGGGGTCCGTGCCTTTGCTTCCTTTCGGTGTCTACTTCCAGAGTCTACACGGACCCCTACACGGATGTAGGTACGGGGTCCGTGTCCTTCGTTTTTCTTTGGGAAAAATAATTTAGTATGCTTTGAGGTTAGACGTCATGGTGTAGCGCAAGGATTATCAAGGTCGCGCCATAGGAAATTTTAGAATGTCCTAAGTAATGATTGAACTCGAGAGTAAGTATGATTTCTACGTTAAGTTATGCAAGTTAAGTATGCAAGTTCATGTTAGTGTGTGCAGCAACGGCCCTAGTCGAAGTCCAACGAATCCCTCAACGCCAAGTAAGTATGTATGACGTGCAAAGAAAATATTTTAAGTTTTTGAGGTATGCTAAATGTCTTGTGACCAAATTATGAATGGGTTTGGAAGTCGGTGAACGTGGCCGAGGACCTCTCCGCCCCGTTAAATTATGAACGGATTAGATCGTGGTTGGAAAGCGTTAAATTATGAACGGGGACCAACCAGCCCGTTAAATTATGAACGGGGATATCATGTATGCGGCAGTGGATACGTCCCTGTCAGCCCAGTACTGTGGTGTGTCTGATCAGGCGTTTATTATGCTATGGGTCACTTGCTTTGAAACATCCTCTACGAAAAATGATGAAGTCATGTATGTTTTAGTATGCTCAAGTATGCAGTTATGATTATGAAAGTTTCACGTGATGGCACGTCTATGTATGTATGCAAGTTCAAGTTATCATGCAAGCTCAAGTTCAAGTTATGTACGTTCTATTTTTAAGATGCATGCGATTTTATTATGTAGTACTCGTTATCCCAGTTTATACGTGTTGAGTCTTTAGACTCACTAGACTTGATCGATGCAGGTGACTATGTTGATGAGGATACGGGAGGTGGCGACCTAGGGGCAGGCTTGGACTGAGTGGGAGGCTAGACCCGAGGACCGCCTACGTTATCTTAAGATTTTAAGCATGAAAACATTTACACTCTGATTTTATGATTTGAATGTTAGATATTATGAGGCAGCTTTTCTTTTAGCAAATTTTAGTGGGCGATATTGATTTCAAATATTATTTTGATGAATGATGAGTGACGACCGTATGGATGTTTATATTTAAGAAAATTTTTAATTTTTCCGCAAATTTTAAGTATGAAAAGTACGGTTCGTTACATCATAGGCTTCGTCTCCTCGCTCCGTTCTCCGTCGACAACGGCTTTTCGTGCGTATAAAACGCAAAGACACGCCATATTTCTTCCTTTTCTCATCTTTCACACCATAGTATTTATTTGATCATGTTTTTCTGTGAAAAAAACCACACATCTTAATATTTTCGCACATGCATCTTATGTGGTTTTAAAACATGTGTTTTGATCTCGAAAACCATGAAATTCTTCTACCTAAGGGGCTGCCATGATTAGGATATGTTAGGGACATGTTTGGCACAAGTTTAAGGGGTCCTAAAACACCCCAAAAGGCTGCATAAGAAAAAGAAACAAGCTGGAACGCGGGACAAATAATAAAAGAATCGTGAGTGTGTGTTGTTGTTCAAAGGGTTCGGTTATGGGGTATGTTGCTTGGCTTGGATCACGGCTGGGACCAGGGCTGGGCTAGGGTCAGGTTTGAGTCAAGGAGAGAGTCCTAGCCACGCTAGGACTCAAGACCAGGGCTGGGCTAGGACTCCCACCCGAGAGGGATTAAGGGACTGCGCAGGTGTTCAGCAGGTGCAGGGTTAAGGGGCTCGGCCTGGGGGCTCTGGGCTGGGTTAGGTCAACTCCTTAGGGTCCTAGAAGGGTGCTTGAGGGACTGGTTCAAGGGGTGGCTCGATGGTTAGAGGGCTAGCAACAGAAAACGTGGAGTTCATGTCAAGGAAGGAGACTCTCGGCCAAGCAAGGAACTGATGCAGTGTTTCGTGTGCAGGGTCCAGGGGCTGGGTTGGTATGGGCTTGGTCTGTGCGTGGTCCAGGGAAGGTTAGGGTCGTGTGGCTTGGTGGTGGCTCGGCTGGGAGAGTCCTAGTTGGGTTAGGACTCCTATTACATCAAGGAACACACACACACAACATGCAGAATTTTGGGTCTCGGTTCCAAGGAGTTTGAGCGAGCTAGGGTCTTGTTTTTCTTGCTGGGCTTGAACAGTAGGGTCCCTAGATGTGTTGGCTAGGTTTTGGTTCAAGGTGGCTTGGGCGTGACTCGAGTAAATTGGGAGATGGCTCGGTGGGTTCGTTAAGGTGTCAATTTCCAAAATTTTAAGGCTAAAATTGATTCCATGGGTCCACGGGGGTGGCTCATGACTTGGAAGGGTATAATAAATCTAAAAAATTTTATGTTTAAAATTTGGTATCAAAATAACGAGTTATAGATTTATTCGAGATGTAATCGCCGCTTGAAACGTTAATTAACGAATTAATTGAAACGACTAGTTTTAAGCTCTATAAAATTATTTAAAATTATATTTAAGCTTAAATAATTATTAAAAGTTTAATTTTTTAATTTGAGAACTTTATATTAAGGTTTGGTTTAATTCGGGATTACAATGCGTTAATATGTCTTATTTAAAGATTAATTTAAAAGTTCTCGATTTATGCTAAATAAAATTATGGAAAAATTAATTGAGGCTTAAATAATTATTTGGGGATATGTTAGAGTCAAGAAATCAAGAAAAAAAAGTCAAAACCGAGGAATGTCAAGTCCAGGGGTAAAACGATCTTTTTACAAAAAAATAGTAAAAATCATGTCAGTGCTCTAAATGCTATTTTTATGATATTATGGTGATTTTTAAATGTTTATGAAATATTCATGATTAAATTATGATTTTTAAATGTCCATGGATTTTTATGATTTAAGGAAGACATTTAAAAGACATGTTGCATGCTTGGTTTCAAAAATAAAAATATATGTTATGCATGATTTTTTTAAAGTGATGAGAATGTAAACGTTGAAGGAAGTGAAGTAATTGTGACTAATTCGATAATATTGGTGATATCGTGAGGGTGACGGTCCCAGTGGGAGCCCGATGATCGTATTTTCATCATTACGAATATGAGGTAACGGTAAGAATGGGAATATCGTGAGGGGAAAAGGCCCAAGAGAGAACCCATTTATGGGAAAAGGCACCAGAGGGAACCCCGACGATCGTATTTCTGTTTGAAAAAGGATAGGCCAAGGCTCAGTTGACCGAGGAGAGTGTCGCTGATGTCTCCGCCGCCCAGTATTGTGGTTTCATGTAGATGGATCCATCGATTTTTGAGGTTTATGTTATATTGAGGAAAATCACAATTAACGATCTGAATTCAATAAAGGAAAAGGAAAAAAAGTTAAAGTTCATGTTTGCATGTCATGAAAAAAATTATTTTTACGTAAAAGTATTTTCACTGTTGCATGTGGTTTTATACGTATTATTTGTTACAAAGATTATGGTATGTTGAGTCTTTAGACTCACTAGGTGTGATGGATGCAGGTGAGGTTGAGGGAGGTCTTGACGGATTATTTAACTGGGCTGAAGGCGCACATAACCCGAGGACCAACGCTTCTACTTTTTCCGCATTTACGACTTATGACTCGTGATTTATGTTAAATATTTTATGACTATTTATTTATGCTTTTTGAGAGATTTTTGAGAGGTTTAGTATGGGCTATACCTTTCAAACTTATTGCTTGTTAGGTTGGGTAAAACAATTGGCGATTTCATTTTTATGACTATTTCACTTGATTTTTAAAATGCTAGTTGGATGATGTTGTATTTTAAAGGGTAAAATATTTTCACGAGGTTTATGTTTATGGCCGAAAATTGAGTGTTTTTTTTTTAAAAAATTTCTAGTACTTTTTAAGCAATAAAAAGGGCAGACATTACAGTTGGTATCAGAGCAAAGGTCCTGTAAAGGGTTGTGCCACCATCATCGACGGAAAGATCAGTCATCAAGCCTCAAAGTTGTAAGTTTTTACATGATTTATATGATTCAATATGATGTTACCTGCATGACATCATGAATATTACGCTTATTGTACATGTTTACGAACATTTTTTTAAGTATTTATGCTTTGCATGCTTAAATTGCTATATGGGATATGATATGTCACATGATTAGAGAACTTAGATTTAAATGCATGTTGGTTACGTTAGAATTTGGAAAAAGTTCAGATAAAATGCCTCCTAGACGTGCCCCAGTTAATGGAAACCAAGGCGAAACCAGTGTGAATAATCAAGGAAATGCGCCACCATCACCAACAGGGGATCCTGCTACTCGTGCATTAGAGGGGATGGCTCGTCTCTTCGAGCAACAGTTACAGCAGCAGTTGCAACAAATGCAGCAGCAGTAGTTATAGCAGCCACCTAGGCCACAACATGATATTTTTGAGCAATTCTGGAGGCTAGGGCCGAAGGAATTTTCTGGCACTCCGATCCTTTTGCTACAGAGGGTTGGATTCGTTCACTGGAGGTACACTTTCGCTATCTAGATATGAGAGATGCGGACCGGGTGAGGTGTACCACTTACCTCTTTAGGGAAGATGCTTCTTTATGGTGGGAAGGAGCCGAGCACGGTGTTGACCTTGCTACTCTTACTTGGGCTCAATTCAAGACAATATTTTATGAGAAGTATTTTACTGCTGATGTTAGAGGATGGCTGAAGAGAGAGTTTATGAGCCTCCGTCAGGGAGACTCGACTGTTGGTGAGTTTGTCAAGAAGTTTGATAGGGGTTTTCATTTTGTACCCCTTATTGCCAGGGTTGCTGAAGAGAAGCTTAGACACTTTATGGATGGTCTACGACCTACCATCCGGAATAATGTTATGTTGATGCGTCCTTTGGATTACTCTGCTGCCGTCACTTATGCTTTCCCGTCTGAGCAGTCTTTGAAAGACATCGATTTTGAAATTCAGCGCAAGAGGCAGCACTTTCAGAATAATAATCAGCCGAATAAAAAGTCATATACGGGTCCCCCTAGACCTCAAGGGCCTCAAAAGCCCCAAGGTACAGCCAGAAAGCCAGCTCCACCAAAGCCACAAAATCCAGGAGCACCCAAGCATGCTGAGAGACAGGGATGCAAGGAGTGCAAATGCCTACATCTGGGCAAATGTGAATGGGGATCATTTAAATGTTTCTATTGCAAGGAGCCTGGACACAGAGCTATCGAGTGCCCAAAGAGGAAAGCAGCTAATACGACCCGAGCTTATGTTATGAATGCCGAGGAAGCTAAGGACGAGGCAGACACTACACTCATTACGGGTAACCTACTCATTTAACATTTTTATATTGCTTATTATTGCATGAAATGTTAAATTGGTTATTAAAGTTGATTTGGGAACAAGATTTAACCTTGTGTAAATTAGGCTGCATGTTCTAATTAACTGGTTTTAAGTTATGATTTTAGAAACCATAGAAAATGATGTTAATTTTGTGCCATATTTTATGGATGTTTTGATTCCAAATAAAAAGTCGAGGGCCAAAATTTAAAGAAAATCATAACAAAGGGATTTTTAGGGGATTTCAAAATTATTGGGGTTAAATGTTCAATTTTAGAAAATATGAGGTCTAAAATGTAATTTTCGATAAGATAAGGGAACAAAATGCAATTATTGGAGTCTTAAGGACCATGATTATAATTTTCGAAATCTTGAAGGACCAAAATGAAAAATTTCGTAAATATTAGGGCCATATTGCAATTGTCCGAAATTTTGGGTACTAAAGTGCAAATTTCAAAAAAAAATTGGAGGGCTAAAATGCAATTTTTCAAGAAATGTTTAAGTCCAACACGAAACCTTCATATAACTTTGGAAATTAATGATAGTAAATCGTTAAGATTCAACATGAATAGATTTAAAAGACATCTTTCGCCGTATGGAGGATCATAATTCTAGGTGTAGCTACCTATGCATTGCTAGATTCAGGAGCTACACATTCTTTCATATCTGAAACCTTCATCAAAAGATTTAATATTACTCCTCAAGATATGGGTTTGGGTTTCAAAGTTATTATCCCTTCCGGTGATCTTATGCTCACGTCTAAGATCGTTAAGAATCTTGAGCTTCAATTATTCCAAGATGTTGTTCGGGCAGACCTTATTGTGCTTCCTATGCCTGAATTCGATATTATACTTGGGATGGATTGGCTATCAGCGAATGGAGCTTCGATTGATTTTCGTCGGTGATCAGTATCTATTAGGCCGACTAGTGGTAAATCTTTTGTCTTTGAGGCGGCGAGAAACAAGCAAATACCGCACATTATCTCTTGTCTATTTGCGAGGAATCTTATTAAGCGTGGATGCCAAGATTTCCTAGCATGTGTCACTAGTACAAGTACATCTTTCAGTCAGAAGTTAGAAGATGTTGATATTGTAAGAGATTTTCCTAGCGTCTTTCCCGAGGACGTTTCTGGCATTCCGCCCGATCGTGAAGTGGAGCTCACTATTGATCTAATGCCGGGCACAGTTCCTATATCAAAAGCACCTTATCGTCTAGCACCTGCCAAAATGAAAGAACTAAAAGATCAAATCCAAGAATTGCTAGACAAGGGTTTCATTCGCCCTAGTTACTCTCTATGGGGTGCTCCGGTATTATTTGTGAAAAAGAAAGATGGTAGCATGCGTCTTTGCATTGATTATCGAGAGCTTAATAGGTTCCTACAAAAATAAGTATCCACTGCCAAGAATTTAAGATTTATTTGATCAGTTGCAAGGAACATTGGTATTTTATAAGATTGATCTGCGATCTGGATACCATCAATTGAAGGTAAAAGAGTCAGATGTACACAAGACGGCATTTTGCACGAGATATGGGCACTATGAGTTTATGGTCATGCCATTTGGATTGACCAATGCGCCAGCGACCTTCATGGATCTCATGAATCGCGTAATCAGCCGTATCTGGATTAGTTTATTATTGTCTTCATTGATGACCTATTGATCTATTCCAAGAGCAGAGAGGAGCATAGCCGTCATTTGAGGATCACGTGGAAGCAGTGAAAGAATGACCAATACCAAAGAGTGTCACCGAGATTCGCAGTTTCTTGGGACTAGCTGACTATTATCGCAAGTTTATACAGGGGTTCTCACCTATAGCGTTACCTATGACTGCCTTGACAAAGAAAAATGCAAAGTTCATTTGGGGACCCGAGTGTCAAGACAGTTTTGACAAGTTAAAGCAAGCCTTGATATCAGCACCAGTGTTATCTATGCCATCGGGGCAAGGAGGGTATGTTCTTTATACCTACGCTTCTAAACTTGGTTTGGGCGCAGTTCTAATGCAAAACGACCGAGTTATCGCCTATGCATCGAGGCAGCTGAAAATTCACGAAAAGAACTACCTTACTCATGATCTTGAGCTTGCATCTGTAGTCTTTCCACTAAAAATCTGGAGACACTACCTTTATGGGGAGAAGTGCAAGATATTCACCGATCATAAAAGTTTGAAATACTTCTTCACCCAAAAGGAGTTGAATATGAGACAGCGCAGATGGCTTGAGTTAGTGAAGGACTATGATTGTGACATTAGCTACCATCCGGGAAAAGCTAATGTAGTGGCAGACGCGTTGAGCAGAAAGGCAGCAGTTATCACTCCAAAAACCGTTGCAGTCCAAGATACAACGGTTTGAGCATACAGTGTATACTAGGGACGAGGCCCCAAATCTTGCCACATTATCAGTCCAGTCGACTTTGAGAGATAGAATTCGAGATGGAAAGTCCACTGATGAGCAGTTGCAAAAGTGGAGACCCAGAGATGAAGCCAAGGGCAGGAATTTATATTCAGTGGTGGATGGTTTAGTTCGCTACCGAGATCGTCTATGGGTTCCTAGTGACGATTCCTTGAGAGATCTTTTTATGAAGGAAGCCCATGACACAACTTACTCCATCTATACGGGAAGTACAAAGATGTACAAAGATTTGCAGTTGTTATATTGGAGGCCAGGCATGAAGAGGGACATTCTGAGATTTATATCCGAGTGTTTGACTTGTCAGCAAGTCAAAGCAGAGCATCAAAGAACAGTGGGGAAATTGAAGCCACTCCCTATTCCCGAGTGGAAATGGGAAAATATCACTATGGACTTTGTAGTGGGATTACCAAAAACTGTTAAGGGTTTGAATGTCATTTGGGTGATAGTAGATCGTCTTATGAAATCAGCGCATTTTCTACCTATTAAGACGACATTCATCATGATTCAATACGCCGACTTGTATATTCGAAAGATAGTTTGTCTGTGCGGGATTCCTGTATCTATTGTTTCTGACAGGGATCCGATATTCACGTCATCTTTTTGGAAAAGTCTGCATGCAGCAACGAGGACCAAGTTATTGTTCAGTACATCGTTCCATCCTCAAATAGATGGTCAATCAGAAAGAGTTATACAGATTTTGGAAGATCTACTGCGAGCATGTGTAATTGATTTCCAAGACAGTTGGGAACCAAAGTTACCTCTAGTGGAGTTCACCTACAATAATAGTTTCCAATTATCTATCGGGATGGCTCCTTTTGAGGCACTTTATGGAAGAAAATGTAGATCTCCTATTCATTGGGACGAGGTTGGAAAAGAATAGATATTGCTCCAGATGTGATTGAAGAGACTGCCGTGCTTGTAGTCAAAATTCATGAGAGAATGAAGACTGCACAAAGCCGACAAAAGAGTTATGCGGACAAAAGACGAAGGGACTTAGAGTTTGCATCAGGTGACCATGTATTTGTGAAAATAGCACATATGAAAGGTATCATGCGCTTTGGCAAGAAAGGCAAGCATAGTCCAAGATTTATAGGCCCGTTTGAGATTTTGGAGAGGATTGAGACACTAGCTTATAGAGTGGCATTGCCACCAGCGCTTGCAAGAGTTCACAATGTGTTCCGCATTTCAATGCGGCGAAAGTACACGTCGAATCCGTCACATGTGCTTAATTATGAACCTCTTCAATTAACTTCAAATATAACCTATGAAGAAAGACCTGTCCAGAACTTAGCAAGACAAGAAAGACGATTGCGAAATAAAGTCATTCCAATGGTCAAGGTCAAGTGGCTGAATCACTCGGAAGAGGAAGCTACTTGGGAAACCGAGAGGGACTTGAAGAGTCGCTATCCAGATCTATTCTGTAAGTTCTAATTTCGAGGACGAAATTTTATTTAAGGGGGAGGAATTTTAAGGTCCAAAATTAAGACGACGTAATCCAACTGCATGCAAATCTAGGAAATATTGGAAAATGAGTAATTAACTGAGTTTAATTGCTATTTGATTATGTGACATACATGCTTATATATTAAATATGATTTTATTATCATCATGCATAAAATTGTATTATTAAGGAATAATCAAGATGCGATCGAGGAACGGAGACCGAGGTTCAAAAATAGAAAATATTTTTATTAAATAATAATTTTTAATTATTTAAAATATGGGTGATGCTTTTTATTATTTTTGAAAATAATGGGTTTTTAGGTGATTTTATACGCCCGGACGTAATTTTTATTGGTGTTGTTGGTTTAACAAAAAATACGAACTTATGGACAACCCGGCTAATAAATTCACAAATTTATTTAAACAAAACTATTTTTTTTTATTTTAATTAAAGTCTGATGGGCCTAATTAAACCTCTAATAGGCCTAAGCCTTGTTAGTAAAATAATTAAGTATTTAAAATGCAATTTTCCCCTAACTTTCCCCACAAACTCTCGCCCACTTCTCCAATACAAATCAAACAAGATCAAACTCTTCCTCACCCTCATAAACTCACGGCCCCTTCCCCAACAATTACCCACCCTTTTGTTCCCCAAGTACACGGCCACACACTCTTTTAAATTAAGAAAAATCTCCCCTAAAACCATCAACCACACGGCACCCACATCACACGTAGAAAGCAAGGAAATTATTGAGAAAACTTCAAGGCAAACTTCATAGCCTTCTTCTCCTCGCTCCGTTCTTCGTCGACAACGGCTTTCCGTGAGTATAAAACGCAAAGGCACGCCATATTTCTTCCTTTTCTCATCTTTCACACCATAGTATTTATTTGATCATGTTTTTCTGTGAAAACAACCACACATCTTAATATTTTCGCACATGCATCTTATGTGGTTTTAAAACATGTGTTTTGATCTCAAAAACCATGAAATCCTTCTACTTAAGGGGCTGCCATGATTAGGATATGTTAGGGCCATGTTTTGCACAAGTTTAAGGGGTCCTAAAACACTCCAAAAGGCTGCATAAGAAAAATAAACTAGCTGGAACGTGGGACAAAGAATAAAAGAACTGTGAGTGTGTGTTGTTGTTCAAAGGGTTCGGTTATGGGGTATGTTGCTTCGCTTAGATCATGGCTGGGACCTGGGTTGGGCTAGGGTCAGGTTTGAGTCAAGGAGAGAGTCCTAGCGTGCCACGCTAGGACTCAAGACCAGGGCTAGGAAGGAGTCCTAGCACCTGAGAGGGATTAAGGGGCAGCACAGGTTTTCAGCAGGTGCAGGGTTAAGGGGCTAAGGGCTGGGTTAGGTCAACTCCTTAGGGTCCTAGAAGGGTTCTTGAGGGACTGGTTCAAAGGGTGGATCGATGGTTAGAGGGCTAGCAACAGAAAACGTGGAGTTCATGTCAAGGAAGGAGACTCTCGGCCAAGCAAGGAACTGATGCAATGTTTCGTGTGCAAGGTCCAGGAACTGGGTTGGTCTGGGCTTGGTTTGTGCGTGGTCCAGGGAAGTTTAGGGTCGTGTGGCTCGGTGGTGGCTCGGCTGGGAGAGTCCTAGTTGGGTTAGGAGTCCTATTGCATCAAGGAACACACACAGAGCATATAGAATTTTGGGTCTCGGTTCCAGGGAGTTTGAGCAAGCTAGGGGGTTGTTTTTGGGCTTGGTGGCTAGGTTCTGGTTCAAGGTGGCTTGGGCATGGCTCGAGTAAATTGGGAGATGGCTCGGTGGGTTCGTTAGGGTGTCAATTTCAAAAATTTTAAGGCTAAAATTGATTCCATGGGTCCACAGGGGTGGCTCATGACTTGGAAGGGTAGAATAAATCTTAAAAATGTTATATTTAAAATTTGGGATCAAAATAACGAGTTTTAGATTTATTCGGGATTTAATCGCCGCTCGAAACGCTAATTAACGAATTAATTGAAACGGCTAGTTTAATCTCTATAAAATTATGAAAAATTATATTTAAGCTTAAATAATTATTAAAATTCTAAATTTTTAATTTGGAAACTTTATATTAAAGTTTGGTTTAATTCTAGATTAAAATGCATTAATATGTCTTATTTAAATATAATTTAAAAGTTCTTAATTTAAGCTAAATAAAATTATGGAAAAAATAATTCAGGCTTAAATAATTATTTGGGACATATTAGAGTCAATAAATCAAGAAAAAAAGTCAAAACCGAGGAATGTCAAGTCCAGGGGTAAAACGATCTTTTTACAAAAAAATAGGTAAACGTCATGGCAGTGCTCTAAATGCTATTTTTATGATATTATGGTGATTTTTAAATGTTTATGAAATGTTCATGATGAAATTATGATTTTCTCGTTCGAGCTCGTTTAATGAGGCTCGTTAAGATAAACAAACCAAACTATGATTTTTAAATGTCCATGGATTTTTATGATTTAAGGAATACATTTAAAAGACATGTTGCATGTTTGGTTTCAAAAATAAAAATATATGTTATATATGATTTTTTTAAAGTGATGATAATGTAAACGTTGAAGGAAGTGAAGTAATTGTGACTAATTCGATAATGTGGTGATATTGTGAGGGTGAAGGTCCCAGTGGGAGCTCGACGATCGTATTTTCATCATTACGAATATGAGATAACGGTAAGAATGGGAATATCGTGAGGGGAAAAGGCACTAGAGGGAACCCATTTATGGGAAAAGGCCTAGAGGGAACCCCGACGATCGTATTTTTGTTCGAAAGAGGATAGGCCAAGGCTCAATTCACCGGTGAGTGTCGCTGATGTCCCCGCCGCCCAGTACTGTGGTTTCATGTAGATGGATCCATCGATTTTTGAGGTTTATGTTATGTTGAGGAAAATCACTATTAATGATCTGAATTCAATAAAGGAAAATGAAAAAAGTTGAAGTTTAAGTTCGCATGTCATGAAAAAAATTATTTTTACGTAAAAGTATTTTTAATGTTGCATGTGGTTTTATATATATTATTTGTATAAATATTATGGTATGTTGAGTCTTTAGACTCAATAGGTGTGATGGATGCAGGTGAGGTTGAGGGAGGTCTTGAAGGATGATTTGACTGGGCTGAAGGCACACATAACCCGAAGACCAGCACTTCTAATTTTTCCGCATTTACGAGTTATGACTCGTGATTTATGTTAAAATTAAGACTATTTATTTATGTTTTTTGAGAGATTTTTGAGAGGTTTAGTATGGGCCATACCTTTCAAACTTATTGCTTGTTAGGTTGGGTAAAACAATTGACGATTTCATTTTTATGACTATTTCACTTGATTTTTAAAATTCTAGTTGAATGATGTTTTATTTTAAAGGATAAAATATTTTCACAAGGTTTATGTTTATGGCCGAAAATTGAGTGTTTATTTTAAAAAAATTCTAGTACTTTTTAAGCAATAAAAAAGCCACACGTTACATGTTTCGTTCATCATAAGTGGTCTGGAATGGGTTGTTTATAGGTTGGTCATCTAGGTTTAAGACATATTTCAAGGTGGGAAAATTTTGGTTAAGTTTCGGGTTGATCCGGATTAAAACCGGGACCCAAGTCCAAGTTTTAAAAAGAATCAATTAAGTTTTGAAACGGGCTCGAGTATACGTCTAAGAAATACTTTTTAATATGTTTTGGGATGTTTTAAGGTATTTGGTAAGCTTCGGGTCGGAATATGTTGAGGTACATGGGTAAAACAGTCATTTCGGGTTTCCAGGGGCAAAATGGTCATTTTGCACCCGAGTCGATATTTTTGTCCTAGCAGTGTCCCGAGAACAAATTTATCATGTTTTTAAATGTTTATGCATCATGACTATGATTTTTACGAAATTATGAAAATACGTTGTATGCTTGATTTTAAAGAAAATTTACGTATATGCATGATTTTGATAAGTGATGAAAATGATGATATTTTTGAAGGATAGGAGTTGGTTGTGATTGACGATATATATGTATACGACGGCATGAGATATGATGAGCTGAGGCCAAGGCTCAGTGGACGGGTAATGCTGTCGCTGATCCCCTCGCCGCCCGGTACCGTGGTTATACGTAGATGGATCAATCGAATAGAGTTGATAAGAAAGTCACAACTAATGAACTTAATTCAATTGAAAGAAAATGTATACGTATATGATGGCATGAGATGACATGTGTTGACACGATATGATTTTACACGGCACATTTATATTCATGCTTTTAAGTTCACGAAATATATGTTGAGTAATGTATTTTTCACTGCTGTGTGCCATGTATACGTACTTGTTATTCCTGGTACAGGTGTGTTGAGTCTTTAGACTCACTAGGCGTGTGTGATGCAGGTGAGCTTGTTGATGAGGGGACTGTAGGTGCCGAACTCTGAGTAGGCAGACCTGGTGCGGTGACACGACCCGAGGACCACATGTTTTCCGCATTATGAGTTACGAGTTTTGAGAGCATATGAACATTTTCATACGTTGATGATTTTAAAATTTTTATACGTTTATGTTTACGTATGATTTTGGATGAGTTTGGTTATTTTAAACTGCACTATTTTTACTGTCAAATATTTAAGATCATTTTTAAATGTTATATTTTTCTGTAGACCGCATGCATGCGAAACATTTAAATGTTATTTCGAAAATGCAAGCTTTTATTAAAAAAAATAATATTTCCGTGCTTTTAAAATGAGTAGACGTTACAGTTGGTATCAGATCAAGGGTCCGGTATAATGTTGTGCCACCGCCAGCTACTGCAGCTCAGTTTTCAAGCCTCAAGTCTTTAAGTTTACATGTTTTGAAGTTTTAATGTTGTCACCTGCATGTTTACATGATATATGCTTTACAGTATATGTTTAGCTGTTTTTATGTTTTGGAGATTAAACGTTTTAAAAACTAGATTGGATTGCATGGTTGTTACGTTTGGAGGTGGATATGTCTAAGAATTCGGTTATTGGGCGTTAGGAAAAGTTGAAATTGATTTGACTATAGTACTGATTTGCTACTTTATGGGTCATAAGTTAATCATGAAGACTCTGAATGCTTTCGGGACATGTAGATTTTTAAAAATACTGATGATTCGCGGTTACTAGTTGAGTTAATTTTTGAGAATTTCGTATAAGAAATAATGATAAAACAACGAAGATCTTTAGAATTATAAAAATGAAGAATATGAGATTTTAAGTATTGATGGAAATGTAAGATTGGTTATAAGAATTGATTTTAAGTTTAATAAGCTTAATATTATTGAACTTTATGATACATGAAACCTGTAAAATGGAAATAGGAATGCCAATAACTTATGGGTAATTGAGGAATTTTCGAAATTGAAGGACCGAGTGGTTAATTTTCGAGGAAATTAGGAATTATTTTTGCAATTTTTAAGAAATTCGAGGACTAGTTTGGCAATAAGTGAGAATTGAATGGTTTAAATGATAAGAATTTTCGGTGATTTGAACTTGAAGAGATAATTAGAACCTTGTTGTATCTGAGTTATAATGTAACAAGGAATGACAATCAAGGGCATTTTAGGATGACTCAATATTGTGCTTGAAAATTTAAATGTTAATGGAATAAGGCAGTGGAAAATTAAGAATTTAGGACGATAACAATTTAAGGTAAAATGATCATTTAGTTAAGTTATAGATTAGACATTAAGTTAACTTATTTTGGGAACTTAAGGTATAAGTTTTAATCTCGATCTTAAGAGTTAAATTTATACCTTTGTTGGGGTTAAATTTTTCTAGAAAGTTGGGTATGATGGATGGTTAGGTTACTTGATAGACGGATGTAAAAATTGAGGTAGACACCTTGTCTTGAGGAAATTTTTTTAAAACCGTTAAGAAACTTGAGAATAAGTGAATATGTGTATTAGAATTATGTTATCTAATATTATTTAGGTTGCATAAGCTTGAATTTTAAGATTTATAATACGAAAATTTTGGGTGAAATAAAAACAAAAAGGAAGAAGTGATGTTCAACATAAGTTATTAATGAATGAATATTAAGATTTTTAGTCGAGTAAGTAATTTAAAGTCTCGAAATGTGGATTCTAGAACGCTATAGAGAATAAGTGAAGTTGAATTACTAGAGTTAGTCTAATACTAATATGGGATAACTTATTAAGTTTTGTACGCTAGAATTAATTAAGCATCAAGGATACATAAAAACGCGATATTCGTTCCAATGAAGAAAGTCCAAGGGTCTTAGGCCTCAACTATAATGTAATTGGGAGGAAAATATTTTAAGCATGTAATTGGTGCTAGAATGATTTTATTATTTAGGTAGAAGATCAGTAACGTATATTTTGGGTTTTATGGATTAACGCTACTCGAATTTAAGGTTTGCAACAATTTGATATTTGAGATGTGCTTGTAAATTATAAGCTATGTAAGTTTAGTGCCGTAAGATAAAGATTCGATTCAAGGATCTTAGGCTAATATTATTATGAGATTAAGATAAGGATTTTTAAGTGTGTTAACGAGGATAGAAGTCGATCAGTAACTTTTGGTGCTATGGTTTCTTAAGTTGAACTGCATAAATGCTAATGTAATAGGTTGATGAACATTATGGGTACAGTATAAGAAAAGTATGGTGCGATAAGTTTGGACATCCATCTCTAGTATGAGGAATTGCGAGATAAGTCGAATTCGAGGTCATAGTAGAATAGAACTAAGTCACCCTAAGTCGCTTTAAATTGCGCAAATGAGGATTTGGGTAGACTATTTAATTAGGATTGAGGAGACATAAGGACAACTTAATACCTATTTTATCAGAGTGGCTCAGCGGAAGTGTGGAATATTGGGATATTATGATTAAGAGTCTAAACTTTTAATGATCAAGGATAAGCGAATTTTGGGGACGGAATTCAATTTAAGAGGGGTAGATTGTAACGTCTCGAAAATTTGGAGGTCCACGTGAACTACATGCATGCAAGTTTTAAATTTCTTTTGTATTTTATTAATTGTTTTAAAGCATTAAATGCATGTTTATTTCATAAATTTGTGTTTTAATGCATGGTTTATTTAAAGTTTCATGCATTAGGATTTTAAATTGTATTTCGCACTCGAACGAGGAACGGAGACCGGAGATATTCAGGAAAAATATTTTTATGGACTAATTATTTTTAATTAATCAATATGAGGTGTTTTTAAGAATTATTTTTTAAAATGGACATTGGTTGGGTATTTTTACCCATTGGAACATATTTTTAATCGGTACGTAAATTTTATCTTTTGAGGGTTCGGATAATATTTTCAAAAACTTACCAAAACGAAATATTTTTCGGTTGTGTGTTTAGGCTTGATGGGCCTATTTTGTGCATATTGGACTCAAAACCTTTTTAATCCTTTTTAATTAAAGTTACGGCCCATTAGCTTAATTTTTATCTATTTAAATAATACCTAATCACCCATTAAACCTAAATTTAAACTTCATCAGCCGACACCCCTTCCCCAACCACTCTTCTCTCAGTTTTAGCACCCATTTCAGCAGCAAGGCTTGGGCCATATCATTTTCTTGCAAGACAAATTCCTCCGACACTTCCCCGGCACTCGTTCTTCGACATTCTTGCGTTGAATTCTTCAAGTCACACTTGTATCTCGTTTTCTCTTCACTCAAGCTATATATATACTGAAATACACGATTATGCATGTTCATCTTTGGATCTTGCTTGTGGTTACGTTTTGTGAAAGGTTTGACATGAAAAATTCGAATTTCCTTACATGAATCTCATGTTTCTTTGTGTTGTTCAAGGGGCTGCCGGTTTTTGTGTTTCTAAGGGCTGTACATGATGGTGAGAGGGTGTTAATAGGCTAGAGTAATGGTCAGATGGGTTAATTCAAGGGTCGATCGGTTTTTTTGTTGAAGTGTGTCACAAAACCCGTCACCCTCGGTTATTTAAAATTATGTGACTTATTGGTTGGTTTTCTGAAATGTGTTCAACATATGATTTGTAGCACTCTCTGTTATCTTCGATTCTATAGCAAATTCGTAATTTTCTGATAAAAACGAGAGAGATATGATTTTTATCGTAAAGTCGCTCAAGCTATGGAATTTCCGTGTCTCAAAACCCGTCACCCTCGGTTATTTAAAATTCTGTGACTTATTGGTTGGTTTTCTAGAAATGTGTTCAACATATGATTTATATCACTATCTGTTATCTTGATTCGATGGAAAATTCGTAATTGTTTGATAACAAACGAGGGAGATATGATTTTTATTGTAAAATCGCTCAAGCTGTGGAATTTCTGTGTCTCAAAACCAACCACCCTCTGTTTTTTTTTTTTCAAATTATGCAACTTATTGGTTGGTTTATGGAAATTTGTTCAACATATGATTTGTAGAACTCTCTGTTATATTTGATTCGATAGTAAATTCGTAATTTTCTGATAAGACACGAGGGAGTTATGATTTTTATCGTAATGTCGCTCATGCTGTGGAATTTCTGTGTCTCAAAATCCATCACCCTCTGTTATTTCAAATTCTGCGACTTATTTGTTTGTTTTCTAGAAATGTGTTGAACATATGATTTGTATAACTCTGTGTTATCTTCGATTCTATAGCAAATTCGTAATTTTCTGATAAGAAACGAGGGTGATACGATTTTAATAGTAAAATCGCTCAAGCTGTGAAAATTGTGTGCATATTCTGGATACTTCCAGCAACCTTTGGGCATGTTTTGTGGGTCATAAGTGGTCTGGAATGGGTTTTTTATAGGCTGCTCATCTAGGTTTAAGTCATATTTCACGTTGGGAAAATTTTGGCTAAGTTTCGGGTTGATTCTGGTTAAAATCGAGACCCCGGTTCAAGTTTTAAAATGAATCGATTAAGTTTTGATCGCTCAAGCTGTGAAAATTGTGTGCATATGCTGGATACTTCCAGCAACCTTTGGGCTTGTTTTGTGGGTCATAAGTGGTCTGGAATGGGTTTTTTAAAGGCTGGTCATCAGGTTTAAGTGATATTTCAAGTAAGGAAAATTTTGGCTAAGTTTCGGGTTGATTCTGGTTAAAACCGAGACTCGGTTCAAGTTTTAAAACGAATCGATTAAGTTTGGAAACGGGCTCGAGTTTACATCTAAGAAATACTTTTTAATATGTTTTGGGATGTTTTAATATGTTTGGTAAGCTTCAGGTCTGAATCTTGAGGTACATGGGTAAAACAGTCATTTCGGGTTTCCAGGGGAAAAATGGTCATTTTGCACCCAAGTCGAGATTTTTGTCCTAGCAGTGCCCCGAGAACAAATTTATCATGTTTTTAAATGTTTATGCATCATGAATATGATTTTTACGAAATTATGAAAATACGTTGCATGCTTGATTTTAAAGAAAATTTACGTATATGCATGATTTTGATAAGTGATGAAAATGATGATGTTTTTGAAGGATGAGAGTTGGTTGTGACTGACGATGTATATGTATACGATAACATGAGATATGATGAGCTGAGGCCAAGGCCCAGTGGACGGGTAATGCTGTCGCTGATGCCCTCGTCGCCGGTCCCGTGGTTATACATAGATGGATCCATCGAATAGAGCTGCTACGAAAGCCACAACTAATGAATTGAATTCAATTGAAAGAAAATGTACGTATATGATGGCATGAGATGACATGTTTTGACACGATATTATTTTACATGACATGTTTATGTTCATGCTTTTAAGTTCACGAAATATATGTTGAGTATGGTATTTTTCACTGCTGCGTGTCATGTATATGTACTTGTTATTCTTGGTACAGTTGTGTTAAGTTTTTAGACTCACTAGTCGTGTGTGATGCAGGTGGGCTTGATGATGAGGGGACTGGAGGTGCCGAACTCTGAGTAGGCAGACCTGGTGTGGTAACACGACCCGAGGACCACATGTTTTCCGCATTATGAGTTACGAGTTTTGAGAGCATATGAACATTTTCATACGTGGATGATTTTAAGATTTTTATACGTTCATGTTTACGTATGATTTTGGATGCGGTTGGTTATTTCAAACTGCACTATTTTACTGTCAAATATTTAAGATCGTTTTTAAATTTTATATTTTTCTTTAGAGCGCATGCATGCGAAAAGTTTAAATGTTATTTCAAAAATGCGAGCTTTTATAATAAAAAAAAAATATTTCCGCACATTTAAAATGAGTTGACATTACATCTGTCTTAGTAAACTTTCATCCCTAGAATCTTGTTTGCTGGTACCAAGTCTTCCATATTAAATTCCATATCCAACCGTGCCTTCAATTCTTGGACCAGATATTTGTTGGGGCATGCTACTAACATGTCGTTCACATATAACATCAAAATGATATAATCATCACCAGACCTCTTGAAATATGTACAATGGTCTACACTTAGTCTGTTGTATCCAAGTCTCATTATATAGGAATCAAATCTCTTGTGCCAACACTCTGACACCTGTTTGAGACCATACAGAGATTTGTTCAACCTGCAAACCAAGTTTTCTTTATCATTTTGCACAAAACCTTTTGGCTGAAGCACATAAATTTCTTCTTCAAGATCTCCATGAAGAAATGCAGTTTTAACATCAAGCTGTTCTAGATGTAGGTCAAACACCGTACACTATGCCAACACTACTCTGACTGTTGTAAGCCGAACCATAGAAGAAAATATCTCATTGAAGTCAATGTCTTCTTTCTGAGCATACCCTTGTACCACAAATCAAGCACGATACAACTCTACTTGGTTATTGCCATCATGCTTGATTTTATAGACCCATCTATTACCAATGGATTTCATCTCTCGTGGTAATGTAACAAGATCCAAAGTTCTATTTTTTGTCTAATGTCTCCAACTCTTATTGCATTGCTATCATCTATAAGGATACTTATGAACTTTGAGTAGCATCGCGGAAACTTGATGGATCGTTATCCTCTGGTAATAGATAATATAAATATTGTTTTCAGTGATAATCTGAAAGCCAAGCTGTGAGAACCCGGAAATTTCGACCAAAGCAAATCAAGTAAGTAATACGAACTTGAAGTTTAACTCAAACTAAGCTCGGAAATTTTCATTCCAAATAGATAACTTGAATGTTAACTAGGATTTTCATTAAATTTAACTCGAGGAAGCAACTTCAAAGCTCGAGGATTAGCTCAACCGGAGTCCAAGCTACAAGTAATGGCAATCATCGAAGAGTTTTCACGGGAAGAGTAAAACCTCAGCTCGAGGATGCAATCTTCCAGCTCGAAGAAGCTCAACCAAGCTTGTCCTAACAAGACCACAAATGGAGCTAAAAGATAAGCTAAAGTTTTGGACAAGATAATGGTGCAAGAAATAACCTTTGAAGAAATCCATGGAAAAGCTAAGGGATGAGCTAAGAGATCAAGACACAATAATGATGCAAGAGATGGCTTTTGGTGCTTGATATGGAGCTTGAGAATTTATTCATCTTTGACCACATTTACACCCAAGATTGGGCTCCAAGTTTTCGGCTGAATGGGAGATCAAAGGCCACTATTTTTCTATAAATACTACCCCAAAATTGATGGAAAGGTGCTTCAAAAACCAAGCAAGGTTTCGGCTTTCCCCTTCCCCCTTACTCTCTCAAATTTCGGTCAAGCAAGCAAGGAGAAAAGGAAGGGATTTCGTGCAGTGCAGTTATTAAAAAGAATCACGTCGAAGTTCTGCCAAAGCGAAGACAGTAATTGTAGGAGTTACGCCGAAGTGCTGCCAAAAGTCCGAGAAGCAAGTTCGCGCCAAAGTTGGTGATTTCGAATCAACCTTCAACTACTGTAAGTGGGCTTTTGACTAAGTATTTTGTTGTATTTTTAAATCTTGCATATGAATGACACGACTTATTATTATGTGTGTCCAAATTTTCGAAAAACCTTATGTGTTATTTTTGAATATTCGATCGATTATGTGTTTCCTTTTATTATTCGAATTCTTTGATTCCGCTGTGTCTATCTGCAATTCTGTTAAGTTCTGTTCAACTTTGAAAATCTGAAACTCCGATAAATTCCGTCTGGAAAAGTCTGAATTCTGTTTGCACTGTTACGAGTCAATTTGAAATGGAACGAGAATTGTAGTTCTGTTCGGCCCCCATTGGTGGGTATAAAACCATGTTCTGTTCGGCCCCCATTGGTGGGTATAAAACCATGTTCTGGCCTCACCCCTTAGAGGACTAACATATTGGGGACAATTTGACCATGGAAATGAGATGAGTAACAGTGTTCTGTTTGTTCTGATATGTTCTGTTCCGAATTGAAAGGATATGTATTGCTTCTGTTTTGCTCTTAATCATTTGATAAGTTCTGTCTCTTATTCGATTCGTTTCCGTTTTGCCAAGTTAAGGACATTAGTTTTGAAAGTATGTTAAAGAAATGTTTTAAATAATTAAGTTCTATATGTATCTTTGAAATCGATCGACCCCCACTTGCTGAGTGTTTTCCCAAAACACTCACCCCTTACAAATTTCAGATAAAACTGAGGAACGAGTTAATGAGGAGGAGCAAGAGACATTCTGGGGATGGTGATCGACTGCTGAAATCAACAATTCAAAGAACGTCTATCTTTCCTTTTGTTTCATTTCGAAAATTCTGATGTATTTTATTCCTTTGTCATTGTAAGACAATATTTCATTTATGAAAAAGACTGGTTTGATTGATACGAGGCTTTATTGTTTTCAATTTAATTGTGAACAATGCCGGATGTCACCGACGCTTCGGACTCGGGGCGTGACATTTAAGTGGTATCAGAGCTACCAGGTTCATAATCCCGCTGGGATTTTGACAGACAAAATTTGACAAAGTCAAATTTTGGCAAAAGCCTAGTGCATCCCAATCCCTTCATCTGTTCCCTAAAATTTTCGAACAATTTCCAAAAATCTATCCCTTCAATTGTTCCGAAAATATTCAGCGTCCAAATTTCCACGAAAACTTTAGTATTTGTGCCTTTCTATCTTTGATGAGAATCTGATATTTTACCTCCATTTATTCTAGGAAATGGATGCTCCCCGTACTCGTGCCCAGGCTGCCCTACGCTTGCGTAAGCTCACCATAGACAATCAAAAAAGGGAAATTGCAACGTTGAAGGTGCAACTCGCCAAGGAGAAATTGGAAAAGCAAGAGCTTACTGAGAACAGGATTATGCTGGAGTCGGACGTGCAGCGACTCACACATCACTTGGACGTGGCGGAGAGCCAAATGATGCAGACACCGACTAATGCAACTCGTTTTGCGCGCTTGGTGGCACTCAACATGGATCTACTCGAGAGGATAGAGATAGAGAAGGATCACGCTGCTCAGGCTCGTCAGCGTCAGGACCAGTTTATTGCAAAGCAAGAGCGCTACATCTCAAGGATCCACGCCACTATGGACGGACTGCAGGATCAGAACAACTATTTACATCTTGTGATAGAAAACATGGCAGAGGAGGAAGTGGCACCTATGGAAGTAATTGTGGACGACAGCGACAGCGACAGCGGAGAGTTATTCGACTAGATTAGCATTATATTAAAGTATCTGAATAAATTGTAACCGAGAAAAATATTATGTGTACCAACTTATTTTGAAACTTGCTATCAACTTATATTATTGCATGATTAAGAAAATTTGATAAGTATCTTATCTATAAAATGTTTTTTATCTTTATAGGAACAACATGGACCTCCAAAACGTTATAAATGAACTTCAGAGTCAACTTCGAGAAAAGGAGTCAGAAATTAAGTCACTAAAAGAAAAAAATGATAAGCTCGAGAAAGATAACTACCAATTGGATGGAAATAATATATGTATAGGGGAAGACCTTCGGGAAGCCAGAGTTGAGGAAAAGAAATTACGCGATGATGTCAGACGATACGCTGCTTATCATCTAGAGTCGGAACGACAGCATGAGATCACCAAACAAGAACTGAAGAAGGCGCAAGATAGGATTCTTACGCTCCAAATCCGAAGTGATGGCCTTCTCAGTATTCAACATCGTCTTGAGGAAAAGATTGGAGAACAAGAAATCGATGAGAAAGTAAGCCAATCAACAATCCAAGAACTGCAAGACCAAGTGAACAACCTTGATCACCACAACACGCAACTGCAGAATTACATCGAGCATCTACAAAATGAGATGGTCAACATGGAAGAACTTATGGAGCAAATGGAAGAAAACCCAATGGAAGAAGAAGAAATTAACGAGGCAGTAGGAGACGGCGAAGTAGTAGATGAATAGGGAGAAAAGAACTCTAGTTTAAATTTTGATTGTATTTGGGATTATTTAATTTAGTCGTCGGTTGTATGCAAAAAATTTTTTTTATTAATGGAATTGTTTCTTTGATTAAGTGTTATGGCAAACAAATAAAAGATATGTGTTTATAGGAAATGGCAGGCAGACCACCCCGAAACAACCGTAACGCTCGAGACGCCAACCAAAACGATAATCCACCACCACCGCCACCACCCCGAGTGAACCTTAGTCAAGAGGATATGATGGCAATAGCAACTATCGTCGCTGCAACATTACAAGGATTTGTGAATCCACTGGCCAATGCCATCCAACCACCTCAAGAACCTCAACCTCGTGGAATCAAGTATCACTACGAATCTTTGAGGAGGAATCGAGTCCCAACTTTTGATGGGAACCCAGACCCTGAAGTCAGTCACAACTGGCTCAAGAACGTGGAGACACAACTACATTTGCTAGAAATACCGGAAGAGTTAAAAGTAGAAGTTGTAACCCCATTTTTGGAGGAACGAGCTAGGAAATGGTGGGAAACTGTGTCGCTACCTTTAGCAGAGGTAGAAGATATCACATGGCCAATTTTCAAGAGGGAATTCCTGAAACAATACTATCCGGCCGAGTTTCGTCTACAAAAGTTGAATGAGTTTGAGTATTTCAGACAGTCACCAGATATGACGGTAATGGAGTACACGTCAAAATTCAACGATTTGGGAACTTACGTTCCGACAATCATGTCAGATGAGACGTTAAAAATGCACCGCTTCAAGAAGGGGCTCAACAGTCGAATTCAGTCGGCACTGGCAGTGTACAAACCAAGCAGCTTTGCAGACTTGATGGGCGCAGCAATGAGTGCAGAAACCGATATCAAGCGACGTGAAGAAGAGAACAAGAACAAGAGACCGATGAACAATCAACCCACACAGAATAATCTCAAGTTCAAGAAACCAAATTATTCAGAAGGATCATTCAAGGGAAATTCTGCCAGGACTGGTAACACCGTAGGAAAATGGTGTGATACATGTCGACAAAAACATGTTGGAGAATGTTATCGGAAGACAGGCGCTTGTTTCAAGTGCGGGAAGGTGGGCCATAGAATTAAAGACTGTCCGGACAACAAGGACAAAGGGTCGGGGCCCCACAAACAACAGGAAAACAAGACAAATGCACGGGTTTATGCCATAACCCAAGAGGAAGCCGATAATAGCAACGAAGTTGTGGCAGGTACCATCTTACTCAATAAAATGCCTGCATATGCTTTGTTTGATTGTGGTGCCACCCATTCGTTTGTGTCTAGAAGATATGCTAAGAAGCTTAAACTTGAGCATGATATTCTTAGTGAACCGTTAAGAGTAGCAACACCGGCTAGTAAAATAATCGAAACTCACAAAGTACATCGAAACTGTAAAATTTGTATCGGCAAACAAATTTTTGAAGTAGAATTGATTCAACTCAATATGGTGGAGTTTGACATCATTCTTGGAATGGACTGGTTAGCTAAAAACCATGCCATAGTAGACTGTCAGAAGAAAGAAATTAGACTTCAAACTCCAGCAAAGAGGGAGGTCGTATATCAAGGGAAATCCAAAGAAAGAAAATCTCTGCTATCTGCCTCGCAAGCCTGGAAGGCCATGAAGGGAGGAGAAGAAATTTATCTGGCAGTAATTACTGAAGCCAAAGAGGAAGAAGTTCCAAAGTTGGAAGATATTCCAATTGTTCAAGAATTTCCAGACGTTTTTCCCGAAGACTTACCAGGAGAGATACCCGATAGAGAAGTAGAATTTGAAATCAACTTGGTCCCTGGTGCTGCACCAATCTCTAAGGCACCATACCGCATGGCTCCAGCTGAATTGAAGGAATTAAAGGAGCAACTCCAAGAATTGCTGGACAAGAAACAGATTCGTCCTAGTGCATCTCCTTGGGGAGCCCCAGTGCTTTTTGTAAAGAAAAAGGACGGAAGCATGAGACTATGTATCGACTACCGGGAGCTAAACAAGATCACCGTAAAGAATAAGTACCCACTCCCGAGAATAGATGATCTTTTCGATCAGCTAAAAGGAGCTAAAGTTTTCTCAAAACTTGATCTCAGATCAGGTTACCATCAGTTAAAAGTCAAAGCAGAAGATATCCCTAAGACTGCTTTTAGGACAAGGTATGGGCACTACGAATTCACGGTAATGCCGTTTGGTCTAACCAATGCTCCTGCAGCATTCATGGATCTTATGAACCGAGTATTCAAACCGTATCTCGATAAGTTCGTGGTAGTGTTCATAGATGACATCTTGGTGTACTCACCAAGTGAGGAGGAACATAGTGAGCATCTGCGTCTTACTTTGCAAACATTACGAGAGAAAGAACTCTATGCCAAATTCAAGAAGTGTGAATTCTGGCTGAAAAGTGTGGCGTTCCTAGGTCATATAATCTCAGAACAAGGGGTGTCAGTAGACCCTAAGAAAGTAGAGGCAATTAAAGATTGGCCTCAACCTAAAACAGTGACAGAGATAAGGAGTTTTCTGGGATTAGCAGGCTATTATAGAAAATTTGTAGAAGGATTTTCGTCAATAGCCATCCCACTCACTAAACTTACTCAGAAAAATTCGAAATTCAATTGGAATGAAGCTTGTGAAAAGAGTTTTGAAACCCTGAAGACAAAACTCTCCTCCACACCAGTACTAATTCTTCCCGAGGATGGTAAGAATTTTACCATATATAGTGATGCTTCAAAGGGAGGGTTAGGGTGTGTGCTTATGCAAGAGGGTCAGGTAATTGCGTGTGCCTCACGACAATTGAAACCCTACGAACAGAATTACCCCACTCATGATTTGGAACTAGCCGCAGTCGTATTCGCGCTTAAAATCTGGAGGCACTATCTCTATGGAGTAAAATGCGAAGTTTTTACTGATCACCAGAGCCTTAAGTACATTTTCACTCAGAAGGAATTAAACATGAGGCAAAGAAGGTGGATGGAACTTCTCAAAGATTACGATTTGGTAATCAGCTATCATCCGGGAAAAGCAAATAAAGTGGCAGATGCATTGAGTCGGAAGAACCCCGGAAAAGTGAGTTTATCGTCATTATCAGTGCAACCAAGTCTCCAAGAGACCATCAAACTAAAACAAAATCAAGACACCAATATTTTCAAGATAAAGGAACAAATTCAGGAAGGAAAGATTCCAGAATTTCAAATTGATAAAGATGGTATTCTTTGGATGAAAGGGCGATTGTACGTGCCAAACATCGATGGAATTCGAGAAGAGGTGATGGCCGAAGCACATAAATCAAGATTTTCAGTGCACCCGGGAAGCACCAAAATGTACAGGGATTTGAAAAACAACTACTGGTGGAACGGGATGAAGAAAGACGTAGCGGTTTTTGTTGCAAAGTGTTTAGTCTGTCAACAAGTCAAGGCAGAACATCAGCGACCTGGAGGGCTTCTGCAGCCATTAGAAATACCCGAGTGGAAGTGGGATAATATATCCATGGACTTTGTAGTCGGGTTACCAAAATCGAGGCAGGGTCATGACGGAATCTGGGTAATCATTGACAGATTAACCAAGTCTGCCCATTTCTTGCCAGTACGGATGAATTATAACTTGGATAAGTTAGCTACTCTGTATATGGATAATATAGTAAGACTGCATGGGGTACCGGCAAGTATATTGTCCGATAGAGATCCAAGATTCGTGTCAAGATTTTGGAAAAGTTTTCAAAAGGCCATGGGAACCAAAGTTACACTCAGCACAGCCTATCATCCTCAGACTGATGGCCAAACTGAGAGGACAATCCAGACCCTTGAAGACATGTTGAGAGCATGTGCATTGGATTTTCAAGGAAATTGGAGTGAGCAGTTACCGTTAATAGAATTTGCCTACAACAATAGCTACCACAGTAGCATCGAAATGGCTCCGTACGAGGCACTGTATGGTCGAAAATGTAGATCGCCCTTATACTGGGATGAAGTCGGAGAAAAAGCTATCACCGGGCCAGAGCTCATTCAAATAACTGTCGATAAAGTAGCCATAATCAAAGAGAGACTCAAGGCAGCTCAGGACAGACAAAAGAGTTGGGCTGATTTGAAAAGAAGGCCTTTGGAACTAGAAATCGGAGAAAAAGCTTACGTCAAAGTCTCTCCTATGAAAGGAGTAGTTCGGTTCAGCAAATCCGGTAAGTTGAACCCAAGATATGTGGGACCGTTTGAAATACTGGAGAAGGTGGGAACTTTAGCTTATCGACTGGCTTTACCACCTGAGATGTCCAGAATACATAATGTTTTCCACATCTCACAACTACGAAAATATGTCCCAGACCCGAACCACGTACTTAAAGTTGCGCCACTGATGATTGAAGGTAATCTGAATGAGGAACTCAAATATGAAGAAGTCCCTATCCGAATAGTGGACACTAGAGACCAAGTATTGCGACACCGGACCATTCCCTATGTCAAGGTACAATGGTCAAATCATACCGAAAGAGAGGCAACGTGGGAACTTGAAGAGAAGATGCGGTCGCAATACCCTCATCTATTTTAATGATCAAGCTAATGCAAGTTTCGAGGACGAAACTTTCAATAAGGAGGGAGGGATGTGAGAACCCGGAAATTTCGACCAAAGCAAATCAAGTAAGTAATACGAACTTGAAGTTTAACTCAAACTAAGCTCGGAAATTTTCATTCCAAATAGATAACTTGAATGTTAACTAGGATTTTCATTAAATTTAACTCGAGGAAGCAACTTCAAAGCTCGAGGATTAGCTCAACCGGAGTCCAAGCTACAAGTAATGGCAATCATCGAAGAGTTTTCACGGGAAGAGTAAAACCTCAGCTCGAGGATGCAATCTTCCAGCTCGAAGAAGCTCAACCAAGCTTGTCCTAACAAGACCACAAATGGAGCTAAAAGATAAGCTAAAGTTTTGGACAAGATAATGGTGCAAGAAATAACCTTTGAAGAAATCCATGGAAAAGCTAAGGGATGAGCTAAGAGATCAAGACACAATAATGATGCAAGAGATGGCTTTTGGTGCTTGATATGGAGCTTGAGAATTTATTCATCTTTGACCACATTTACACCCAAGATTGGGCTCCAAGTTTTCGGCTGAATGGGAGATCAAAGGCCACTATTTTTCTATAAATACTACCCCAAAATTGATGGAAAGGTGCTTCAAAAACCAAGCAAGGTTTCGGCTTTCCCCTTCCCCCTTACTCTCTCAAATTTCGGTCAAGCAAGCAAGGAGAAAAGGAAGGGATTTCGTGCAGTGCAGTTATTAAAAAGAATCACGTCGAAGTTCTGCCAAAGCGAAGACAGTAATTGTAGGAGTTACGCCGAAGTGCTGCCAAAAGTCCGAGAAGCAAGTTCGCGCCAAAGTTGGTGATTTCGAATCAACCTTCAACTACTGTAAGTGGGCTTTTGACTAAGTATTTTGTTGTATTTTTAAATCTTGCATATGAATGACACGACTTATTATTATGTGTGTCCAAATTTTCGAAAAACCTTATGTGTTATTTTTGAATATTCGATCGATTATGTGTTTCCTTTTATTATTCGAATTCTTTGATTCCGCTGTGTCTATCTGCAATTCTGTTAAGTTCTGTTCAACTTTGAAAATCTGAAACTCCGATAAATTCCGTCTGGAAAAGTCTGAATTCTGTTTGCACTGTTACGAGTCAATTTGAAATGGAACGAGAATTGTAGTTCTGTTCGGCCCCCATTGGTGGGTATAAAACCATGTTCTGTTCGGCCCCCATTGGTGGGTATAAAACCATGTTCTGGCCTCACCCCTTAGAGGACTAACATATTGGGGACAATTTGACCATGGAAATGAGATGAGTAACAGTGTTCTGTTTGTTCTGATATGTTCTGTTCCGAATTGAAAGGATATGTATTGCTTCTGTTTTGCTCTTAATCATTTGATAAGTTCTGTCTCTTATTCGATTCGTTTCCGTTTTGCCAAGTTAAGGACATTAGTTTTGAAAGTATGTTAAAGAAATGTTTTAAATAATTAAGTTCTATATGTATCTTTGAAATCGATCGACCCCCACTTGCTGAGTGTTTTCCCAAAACACTCACCCCTTACAAATTTCAGATAAAACTGAGGAACGAGTTAATGAGGAGGAGCAAGAGACATTCTGGGGATGGTGATCGACTGCTGAAATCAACAATTCAAAGAACGTCTATCTTTCCTTTTGTTTCATTTCGAAAATTCTGATGTATTTTATTCCTTTGTCATTGTAAGACAATATTTCATTTATGAAAAAGACTGGTTTGATTGATACGAGGCTTTATTGTTTTCAATTTAATTGTGAACAATGCCGGATGTCACCGACGCTTCGGACTCGGGGCGTGACACAAGCTGGTGGTATTTTGTCTCGAATTGTCTACCTCACATTGGAAACCTCAGACTCAACATGTTCTTGTTCTTCGTGCTCTGGTACTTCTTCACAAGAAATTTTAATTTCATCCATCTTATTTCTCACCTGAAATATAGTAGTTTCTGAATTCAGCGTGCCTTTGTTTATATTGATTTTATCTTTTTAGAAGATAAAATATATTCTGACGGAAAGCTTGTGGACAGTACAATCTCACAAATGAAATATCTTTACTCCATTAGCATAACCCAAGAAGATACATTTTCTGGATTTCGAATCCAACTTCGAACTTTCTTGATCATTGTACAGAACGTACACATAACTTCCAAATATATGAAAATGAGAAAAATCAATCATCCTCCCAGTCCGCATCTCCACCGGAGTCTTCAGATCATTCGTCATTGAAAGAGAACAATTGATAATATAACAAGCTGTTGTAACTGCTTCCGCCAAAAATGGCTTATCTAGACTCGCAATCCTCAAGATGGCTCTTGTTTTGTCCAACAAGGTCATGTTCATATGCATCGCCACTCCATTCTGTTGAGGTGTGTAAGCCGTCATAAATTGTATTTTGTTGCTTTCATGTTGACAAAGTGCATCAAATTCATCACTGGTATATTTTTCTTCATTGTCACTTCTCAAAAACTTGATTTTCTTTTCAGAATTAAGTTCAACTCCCGCCTTGAAATCTTTGAAGATCTGGAAAACATCTGATTCTTCTTGATTGGATACACCCAACATCTCCTAGAGAATTCATTAATGAAGGTGACAAAGTATCTCTCTCTTTCTAGGGATACAACATGTGCTTGCTACACATCCAAATGAATCAACTCAAATATGATTTTGCTTTTGGCATCGAAAGTGCCAAACTTTGATATGTGTTGTTTACTGGTAACACAATACTCACAAAAGAGTAGTGACACTTTTGTTAGTCCCGGTAGCAGCTTCTGTTCTGACAGAATTTTCAATCCTCGTTCTGATATATTCCCGAGCTTTTTGTGCCATAATACTGTTAATTATTTCCCTGAACCAATTAATGTAACAACTAGTTCCACATTTTTTCACGTGTCTCCGAAAAGTACATGCAGATTTGCAGCAAATTTTTCCGTCTTCATAACCACAAGTGCACCGCACCCTTCACAACTTTCACGATCTCATTTTCAATACGGGTTTGCACTCGATATCATCCAATTGCCCTAAGGGCAAAAGATTTTTCGTCTGTCTTTTCACATGTCGTACCTCCTGTGTGGTGCGAATGTTGTCATCAAATATTTTAATTTTGATAGTATCGACCCCAACGATTTCCAAGGCATGATAGTTTCTCATTAATACAGATCCTCTTGAGACTGGTTCAAAATGATCAAACCATTCTCTTTGAGATGTCATGAAAATAAAGTATAAAATTGGACTTCGAGATTTATATGAAAAACCCCTAAAAATTATTAGAGTAAAAACTACGGGCAATATGAAAAGAATTTCATTATAATATTTTATGGTGTACAACCATTCACCGTGTTTCCAAAGAGAACACAGACTCTCTTAATAAAAGAGAACAAAACACCTCATAAAATATTATAGAGCTAAGTATTCAAATGCTATAAGATAAGAGAAATACTTGAGAATGAGATGAATGAAATGGTCGAATTGTGCCTCTAATTATAACCGAACTCTGAGATATGAAACTGCGTTTTTCTTCGTCAATTTCGCCAACCCTCATTATTTTACCTACCTCGTTAAATTATTGTCTGCCACAAACCTAGCATATTGCCGACAATTTGTGATTCTGTTTTTTTAACCATTTTTTTATTTGTAGCATTTAACTTACTCTGCATATGTGCTCGAAATAGGCTTTAAGCAGGAGGCATGTTATTTCTTTGATATGAAATATTTTGAGGACATGATTCTTGATGGGAATTGGGAGGATGCAGAGAACTATCTCTCAGGTTACACTGGAGTTGAAGATATAAAATATTCAACCAACACTTACTTTGAAATCTAGAAGCAAAAGTTTCTTGAGGCATTAGAACATGTAAGCTTTCGTCTTTTTTAATCGATTTCATCAGACCATAAATATTTTGTTTTTTGTCAAATGCATGATCACAAGCCAGATTTGGATATGCTACTTAACGACCTGAAATTTTTCGCTCAACCAAATAAAGAAATTTATAAATAAATGACTCAATTCCTGACATTATATGACAAATATAAAAAAACTTAGTTTCTTTAGACATAATTAATAGGGAACAACATTCACTCACAATATATAGAGACTACAGATTCTGCTAGAAAACGTATTGTAAACGAACTTATGGGTATTCTCGATGCAAAACTCATTCCTTGCACATATTTTAGGTAATCTGAACACACTACATTTTCAGAACTGCAATCCACCAGTGAACCCCTTCGTTTCAAATATCTCATGCAATTCATATATTTTTTCCCAGATTTCTTCCCAAATCTAGACACATTCTTTGAATTACAGGATTGTTTATGTCCATTCTCATTATTTTCTTATAAATTTTGTTTATCCTCAACAACAAAATTCTTGGTTCAAGGAGGACACTAAATCGGAGGAGCCGAGTTGGTTAGACTGTTTCAAGATACAAGGGTGTGTTTGTTTGCATAACTCGGTTGGTTGTTGCACTAATTTTGGCATGGAAATGTAACCACATTGCATTGCGTCATGAGCACAGTGCCGCCTTCATACCAACAAATCGATATTTCATATACATAAACTTAGGTATGATCGTTTGTGTTATTCATATTCTTGTCAACTTACAAAAAAAAATTTGGTTTCCTGGGTAGGAGATATCATATTGGATATCATTATCAAATTTAATTTCTAACATGTTGGAATTATTTTGTGGCCTCACATAATTTAATTAATTTTACATAGACAAGCTATCTAATAAAGAACTCAATAAGGTGATCTAGTTAATTATGAGTTTCTAAAATATTAAATAAATTGGTACGATCCACCTTATGTGTAGAAACCCGATCAAATTACAGAGAATAACACATAATATATACAACACATATATTCTAGACCTCTCTTCCTCTCTCATCTAAGGCAAGAATAAGGTAGTCGATTCTATGTTTCCTTGGAAGATGCATAACTTCAACGCTAGCTCAATCAATGGATTTTGTTACACATTTACTGTTATTTATATTTTTTGATAATTCTACATGAATTCCTGGCGTGTTGTGATACAGAGATTTAATCACATGATTTATAGATTTATTTTATTAAATCTCCAACAAGTGGTATCTGAGCCAAATTCATATTGAATTATGAGAATTTTGTTTATTGATGGATCGAAACAAAAATTATGTTTTATTCTCACATCTTAGGCGATTTTCTAGTATATAAATTTTCTGAATTCAGATCTGATTTTTTTAAGAAAAATAAAGTTTTTTGAATTTGGATATGAATAAATTCATGCTCTTTGGATTTAGTATTTTCGAATTTTACATTCAACATTCAGGTTTATTTTTCGAATTTAAAAAAAATCAAAAAATCAAATTTTCTATTTTTTTAAATTAGGGATAGAGCTGCTGGATTTTGGGCAAATCGGACGTTTTCCAGCCACTTTCCGGCGGTAATTGTTTAGTTGTGTTCTTGCCCATCTCCTGGCGCCCATATTAATACCATCTATTGATCGAAAACCGTCGTAACATGATCGAAATTTCAATTGAAACTCGGAAATTATGCCGCACGAATTTCGTCCGATTTTTTGAAGATTTCAATCGAATTCAGAAAGTTTGTTAGTCGGAGATGGAAAGATACTGGTCGGCCATGGTAAGGTGATCCTGGGTCATGGTCGCCACCGACTGTTGCGGCGGGATGAGTTAGCGGCAGAGTCGGCGACAATTTTTGGTTGGGGTTAGGGTTTCGCGATTCGAGGATTTTTTGCTGAATTTAAGGCCTTGTTTGGTTGTCCAATTTTGAACCAAATTTTCATATCCAGAATTTTGATCTTCTATTAAATTTTGACTTCGGCAATTCTAATCTTTGAAATTAAATTCGACAATTTCAAAATTTAATTGCATAAAATAAAATTATATGGAATTATTCATCATTTTATTGTTTTTGTTTATTTCGATAAAATATTTATGGATAAATAATTATAAGGTGCAAATATTTATTTCTTGCATATTTGGTCTCTATGTTTTATTTGGCCCAATTAAAGTAAATTAAATTTTATTGCGAAAATTTTAAGTCAAATTAATATCTTGTATCTAAAATTTAGTTAAATTTAAATTACATGTTAATAAAATTATTTTTGAGATAAGTAGATATTGTTAAAGTTCAAAATAAATTGTGTTTCAATTTATGCAAAAAATGGCCGGCCTTAAGGAAGAATACTTTTTTGGCCAAATTGAAAACACAAAAGATGATTATAAAGTACATCTAGATCTATGCGGAAAATAATCGGCCCAAAGTAAGATTATTTTTTGGCCAGATTTTATATTCAATATATCTTCTTCAAGTGCATTTCTACCTATGCGAAACATGGTCGGCCCAAGTGAAGACAATTTTTGGCCAGTTTGCAGACTTAATAAGTGACAAAAAAATGTGTTTATATTTATGCAGAAAATTATCGGCTCAAAAGAAGGTTTTTTTTTCCACATTATAAGCACTTAATCATGTGATCTTAAAGCGTGTCAAACTATGCAGAAATTAACCGGTCCAAAGAGAAAGTATTTTCTTGTCATATTGTAGACACATTATATGATATTATATTGTGTTGAATTTATGCGAAAAGTGATCGGCCCAAAGAAAGGTCATTTTCTGGCCAAATTTAAGCACAATATGTGGTACTAAATATGTGATCATTTCGATCCAAAAAAATTGTTGGCCGGATTTATTATCAATATTTAATAACCATGATATTTGAAGGCACCACTTAGAAATTGTTGTTTTTGTTCAAAGACTAAATATCAATGTTGTGTCAGATACTTTTTTTTATGAGCACACACCTACATGCATATATTTTTGTGATTTATCTAATTTAAATATATGCATGAAATATAATTTATTGTGAGTTTTTTGTTCTATTTTGTTATAGCGTATTCTATATCTTTCAATCTGAACAATATTCTAGTACTTCATGGCTCAAACTTTAAGAAATGGAAAGAGCATGTTATGATAGTGCTCGGCTGCATGAATTTGTACTATGCGCTAAGGGAATATCTCCTCGCACCTTTGACCAGTTCAAGAACTACTAATCAAAAGGGTTCTTTGGAAAAGTGTGAGCGATCAAATCTAACAAGTCTGATGATTATGAAACATTCCATTCCAGATACAATAAGGGTGCAATTCCTAAAGAAAATGATGACAAAAAGTTCCTTACTCAAATAGCAGATCGTTTCGCTGCAAACGAAAAGGTCGAGACAAGTACTATCCTGACTAAACTTGTCTCAATGTGGTACAAAGAGAAAGAGAATATAAGGGAGTACATAATGGAAATGTCAAATTTTGTGACTCGACTAAAAGCATTCAAGTTGGAATTTTCGGAAGACATAGTCATGCATTTAGTCTTGGTCTCTCTCCATGCGCAATTTAATCAATTCAAAATAAGATATAATACCTAGAAGGTGGAGTGGTTGAATGAGCTTATTGCGTAGTGCGTTCAGGAGGAGGAGAGATTAAAACAAGATGTGATTGAAAGTGTTCACTTGGCATCTAACTATCAAGATATTTGCAACAATAAGAAAAGGAAATGGAGCAATAAAGAAGGAAACTCTGAAACTTCACATCATATGAAGCAATTGAAAAAAAATAAAGTGATCACTTGTTTCTTTTGCAAAAAGACTGATGGGCATGTGAAAAAGAATTGTCCCAAATATACCAATTGGCATGCAAAGAAAGGATTGCCTAAGGATCTGAATGCTAACTGATGTGAAAGATACATCTTATGAAAAATGACAATAAGATTGTTGTTGTTTTGAAAAGATTATTTAAGAACTGTTTTTTATTATTTCTGGTATTTGAATTTGGAAAAAATTTTGTGGCAGTCTTTTAGGAAAAATTCGATTTTAGTTTCATGTTTGAACAAATCAAGTTTTTTTTTATCCACGTGGTAATGAAACTTTTCAATTTTTTGAAATTTAAATATGTATGGTATGAGTTCCTTGATTGATAAGGTTGATAAATTGAACATCAAAATTTAAAATGACATTGATATTATGCATGCAGATGTGTTTGTCATGGGTTGACCACCTAAGATGTTTATGGGCATGTGACACACATTGATGTTTTTAATATAGATTATATGCATGTACATTGTGAATTTGTATTCGGTTTGAGCATTGACTCATTTGACATGATTTATGTTTATGTACAAACTAAAATTTATTTGAATTAATCTAAAATAAAGTTACGACTTTTATTGCGGTTTAGCATTTGCTTGAAATTATGTTATTGGACTCTTTGAGTCATTAAAAGGACCAATTGGAAACGCGTGTTTTATTCTTGGATCACATTATGTATTTCTATGCTACAAATCAATAATTGATCTATGCTATTAATTGTGCTAATGTTGTGATCATTGATGGTTTTAGTGATTTTAAATGTGGCGATGACTGATTTTGTTCAATATTTGTATAGTTCATAGACCAGATTGTTAAGGAATTGTTGGAATATTATAAGTTTTAGAGTTTGACACATTAATCAATGAGAAAACTGAAGAATCTAACAGATCGAGCAGTCAAGTAATCGTAACTGAAGACGTCTCTTGAACTGAATTGAAAAAACCTTATCAACTGAAGTATTCGTAACTGATAGGACATCAGTTACAACTGATAATGCCCAGCTGAGCTGATCGGCTGATCAGTTGACTTCTAATCAGTTGACCACGTCATCAGTTGGAGTATCACCAGACAGAATGATAGATCGTACCCAAGAAGAACGGTTGAATCAGAATATAACAGTCTATATACCTTGTACTACGGTAAGATAAATTAATTAAATGATGATTCAACGGATATTTGTCATTAAATTCATTCAATAGGACCGTTGAGATCGAAGACTATATATAGCTGATCGAATCAGTGGAAGAAGGTTAATGTACTAGGAGAGGTCGGCTCTGATACCAACTATAACGCTCCAGATTCGATGACTATACCAAAACGAGTCTTTTCAGCGTGCTTATATTCTCACTCACACGCACCTAGGAAACTTCCCAGGAGGTCACCCATCACAGAGTTGTCCTAAGTCAAGCACGCTTAACTTTAGAGTTCTTATGTGATGAGCTACCGAAAAGAAGATGCAACTTCTTGATATGAGTAGTACATATCAAATATTTTAAACCCTCTTTAACTGTACAGTCTCATACCTGAATAGTTTTTTGAATCCCTTACCTTCCGGTGTGAGATCGTTTCATTCATATTTCATTTGCCTAGAAGTCTGCCAGGAGCCGCTCATTGTCCGTACAACCTCATGGCACCGGCGATCACCCCCCGCCCTCTTCGGCCTCGGGCCTCACATGCTCACCAGCTTCCGCTTGGTTCGTATCCGAACCACACCGTACTAGGAGAGGTCGGTTCTTATACAAACTGTAACGTCCCAGATTCGACGATTGTACCAAGGCGAGACTTTTCAGTGTGCTTATGTCCTCACTCACACACACCCTAGGAAACGTCCCAGTGGGTCACCTATCCCAAAATTGTCCCAAGTCAATCACGCTTAACTTTGGAATTCTTATGTGATGAGCTACCAAAAATAATATGCAAATTCTTGATCTGAGTAGTAAATATCAAATCTTTTAAGCCCTCTTCAACTGTACAGTCTCATACCTGAACAGTTTTTGGAATCCCTCACCTTCCGGTGTGAGATCGATTAATTCATGTTTCCTTCGCCTAGAAACCTGCCAGGAGCCGCTCATTGTCCGTGCAACCTCATGGCACCAACGATCACTCCCCGCCCTCTTCGGCCCCGAGCCTCACATGCCCACCAGCTTCCACTTGGTTCGTCCCCAAACCACAACACTAGGAGAGGTCGGCCTTGATACTAACTGTAACACCCCATATTCGATGATTGTACCAGTACGAGTCTTTCCAGCGTGCTTATGTTCTTACTCACATGCACCTTAGGGAACTTCCCAGGGGGTCACCCATCCCAGAATTGTCCCACGTCAAGCACGCTTAACTTTGGAGTTCTTATGTGATGAGCTACCGAAAAGAATACGCACCTTCTTGATATGAGTAGTACATATCAAATCTTTTAAGCCCTCTTCAATTGTAGAGTCCGATACCTGAACAGTTTTTGGAATCCCTCTCTTTCTGGTGTGAGATCGGTTCATTCATGTTCCCTTCGCCTAGAAGCCTGCTAGGAGCCGCTCATTGTCTGTGCAACCTCATGGCACTGGCGATCAATCCCCCCCACCTCTTTGGTCCCGGGCCTCAGAGTATATGAGTACCTAAAATTAGCTATCTCTTTTGAGGAAGCTAAAGAAAAGCAAAATGATCTCTCAACTGACACAGCTGATAGTCCTAAATTAGTTGAAAGCTTAAATGTCAAAGATGAGATTGCTAACCTGAAAACTAAGAAAGATGAAAGTGATTCGTTGATTCAGCAGCTAAGAGCTGAAAACTCTAAACTGACTAAAGTAATTCATGCTTGGGATAAGTCGTCAGTTACGCTGACCGAAATGCAAGGGTTGCAAAAACTAGTTGGAGATAAGAGTAGTCTGGGATTTGATAGCCAAGATGAACCCTCAACCAGTGGTACAATGCCAAAACTGAATACAGGCAAATGGAATACATTCACTTTGTTAAATTAGTCATGGTACATGAGAATCCTGAGTTCAAGAATTCAGTAGGAAAACCAACTGAAACATATTTGAAAATATGAACAAGGCAAAGTGACATGGAATTGGGTACAGTCCCAAAAGTTCAGCTGAATCGAACAACTGGTCACCCAAGAAGTCCATTTATACCAAACGAAATGTAGCCGGAGGCTATTATTACAATTTTTATAATAGCAAGCATGTTCAAAAGTGATACCGGATGAACAATAAGGATAAAAGAGCACAAAAAAATGTTATATCAACCTCTCTGCACTCACATGTCAAACACAAATCATGAAATGTTAATTAGAACACAAAAACTAGTAGATCAGTTCGAATGATCAAATTTGGGTTCCCAAAAGACTAATCAGTTCTGGACATAAATAGATCTGGGTACCAAATTTATTCATTATTTGTGGTTGCAGGTTATAAGTAAACTGATCAATGATTCAGTCTGGCACTTGGACAGTGGATGTTCAAGAAATATGATATCTCAATTGATCAAATATTCTTTTCCTAAAATCAGTTTTGGTGATGCATCACAAGGTAAAACTATGGGTAAGGGTAAGCTTATCCATGATAACATTATCATTATTTATGTATTACTTGTTGACAATTTGAAATACAAATTAATTAGCATCAATCAACTATGCGATAATGATCATTCAGTTGTGAATTCAGTAAGCATGCATGTTAAGTTAGAAATGCGATTGATGATTTAATGATGACGGGAAACAGATATGGAAAACATAAAAAGTAAGTTGAAGAAATCCATCTGATAAGCTAGTTTTCTTAGTAGCTTCTAATCAATCTCAGAACTGGCTGTGGCACAAAAGATAGAAAATCTAAAATTCAAGGCTATTGCACAACTGAGCAAGCATGAGCTTGTAACTGGTTTGGGCAAATGTGATTTTTCAAAAAATAAAATTTGTTCAGCTTGTTAGTTTAGGAAGCAAGTTAGATCCTCTTTCAAAAATAAAGGAAGTAAATCTTCAACCCGATGCTTAGAACTGATGCATGTGGATTTATTTGTTCCAATATCAGTCATGAGCTTAGGGGGAATGAAATACACTCTTATAATTGTTGATGATCTCTCAAGATTTACTTGGGTCATCTTTCTAAAATCAAAGGATCAAACTGCTTCACAATTGATCAAACTCTTTAAAAGAATTTTAAATGAAAAATTAATTGGGATTGAAAAAATAATATGCCACCGAGGAACTGAATTTGTCAATCAGACTTTATCTCAATATGTTTAAAATTTAGGAATCAAGAATGAGTTCTCTGCTACAAGAACAAGACAACAAATGATGTAGTTGAACGAAGAAATCGAACTCTTAAGGAGGCAGCGAGAACAATGCTAGTTGATCCTAGTATTTCTCGAAAATTTTGGTTAGAGGCAGTTAACACTGCTTGTTATACTCAAAACAGATCAATGATTAATAAAAATATTTGAAAATGTCATATGAGATCTGGCATGACAAGAAAAGTGTAGTTTATTCTTTTAAAATATTCGGAAGCAAATTCTTCATTCATAAAAATGGTAAGAATCACCTAACTGCCTTCGATGTTAAATCGGATGAAGGACTATTCTTAGGATATTGATCTGTTAGCTAAGCATATATAATTTTTAATAAACGCACTCTCAATGTCGAAGAATCTATAAATGTTGTGTTTGATGAGAATATGCTAACTGATAAGCCAACTGATCTAGTTGAGCTAATTAATCTCTTAACAGATAGAAATTTGGAGGATGACAATGAAGATGAATATCAGATTGTCAAAAATTCCCTTCAAACACCAGAGCTAGAAATGGTAGAACCACAATTTAGACAGAATACGATTCTTGATAATTAGTTTGATGGTCAACTAGAAAATATTCAACCTCAAACTAATGTTGTTCCAACTGACCAATTGAAGCAGAAGGAACTGGTCAGTTACAAACTGGACCAGACTTACAAACGTGTCAAGGAGATCCTAATTATAGATGGAATAGTACCATCCTTGGAACTTGGTATTAAGTAACCCTTATGATCCGGTGGAAATCAGAAATCAGATATTAAATTTATTTATTCATTGTGTTTTTATCTCTCAACTCGAACCAATGCAAACTGAAGAAGCTCTAGCTGATCCCAGTTGGATCCTTGCTGTGCAAGAAGAGCATAATTAGTTTATACATAACAATGTCTGGACATTAGTTCCAAAACCCTCTTCAAAATCTATTATAGGTACCAAGTGGGTATACCGGAACAAACTGAACGAAAACGGTTCAATTGTTCACAATAAAGCGAGACTGGTCACACAAGGATACAGATAGGAATATATTATGGCGAGACTTATGCTCCAGTTGCAAGACTGGAAGCAATTAGATATTCTTAGCCTATGCATCCTACAAAAACTTCAAAGTGTACCAGATGGATGTCAAAAGCGCATTTTTGAACGGTCAGTTTCAAGAAGAGGTGTATGTAGAACATCCTCTAGGTTTTGTTAATCACTTACTCCTTAATCATGTTTATCATCTGAAAAAAGCTTTATATAGTCTAAAACAAGCTCCTCAAGCTTGATACGAGACCCTATCAGAATTCTTGATGGATCATGATTTTACAGTAGGAACAATTGATAAAAATCTGTTCAAATTTACAAAGAAAGTTCATTAATAAATTGTTCAGAATTATGTTGATGATATCATATTTGGGGTCAACTAACCCCAAATTATGTGAGAAGTTTGCTAAGTTGATGCAGGGAAAATTCGAGATGAGCATAATGGGTGAACTGATATTTTTCTTAGGCTTGCAAGTGAAGCAACTGGAGACGTATTTTTACCAGTCAGACCAAATAAAATAATGAATTGCTGAAGAAGTTTCGCAAGATGCTAATTCACATGATTTTGAAGGAAAATTCAGCAAGCTTCTTCCCTTGTCTCTCCGTCAATGTCTCTCATGTCAAAGATTTTTTTTCGTGCGTGAAATACTCAAAGACACGCTTTAATCTTCCTTCACTCATCGTTCATACCATATCAAGTGTATTTAACATGATTGCATGAAAAATATGATACACTTTCTTATATTTTCGTTTTTATGGTAATACATGATCAAAACTTGAGTTTTCATGCTTTTAAATTTATTTTTATGTTGCACAAAGAGGCTGCCATGGTAGGGATATGGGAAGGGACATTTTTCAGCATGATTAAGGGTCTATAGAGGCTTGGAAAAGTGCTGGACAAGAAGGGAAATATGTTGAACGAAATTGGGATCATGAGGGCTAGGGCTCGACTTTTGGGAAAAATTAGGAAGGAGGCTATGCAAGGGCTGGCTACGTGAGGGGCTGGGCTCATGAGAGTCCTCTCCACGAGCCATGGTGGTCCAAGGGAAGCTCGGTAGGGCAGCAGTCGCTAGGAGAGGGCTGCACGACTTGTGCCTGTGCATCCAAGGAGAAAATGCATGTCCTCGTGCATGGGCAGTAGAGATGGGTCTAGTAGGTTCTAAAGGATTCGATCTAGGTCCTAGGATGGCTGGTTAGGTGCTAGTCACGTTGGTTAAGGGCTAGGGTCGAGGGACATGGCGATTGGTTGAGGCTATGGTTTAGTGAAATTATGCATAATTTTCCAGCAAGGTTCTAGGCTTGTCCAAAGGTTCTAAATGGTTTGAATTGGGTTGCATATGGTATGGTTAAGTGTTAATAAGTTATGGTTCAAGTTTGATTAAGTTTCGAGTCGATTCGGGTTAAAACCGAGACGTAGGTTCAAGTTTTAAAATGAATTGAGAAATTATCTGATGAGCTTAAGTTTACGTCTAAGAAATGTTTAAGGGTGTATTTTAAGGTGTTATATTAAGTTTGGATGTATTTGGGTTGTCGTTTTAAGTTTAAGGGTAAATTTAGAAAGTGAGGGTTTCAGGGACAAAACAATCATTTTATACCTAAAAAATGTTAGACGTCCTGGCAGTGCCATGTATGATGTAATGAATGTTATAATGTTTTTTTGAACGCTTATGGAATTTTATGATGAAAAACGATAATGTTAAAAGACGGTGTTGCATGCTTCATTTAAAAGAAAAATGATATATATGCATAAATTTTTATAAGTGATGAATATATTCAAAAGTTGAAGGAGGTCACTTGATTGATACGATGATATGATGATACATAAGGCCAATGCTCAGTTGATGAGTGAGAGTATCGCTGATGTTCCCACCGCCTTCTACCATGGTTATACGTAGATGGATCCATCGACCTACAGCTGATACAAAAGTCACAATTAACGATCTGAATTAAATAAAAAGGAAAAATTTATACGTATATGATGAAAAGAAATGTTTATGATGAAAGGAAAAATGTTTAAAGATATGCATGTTCATGAAAATCTATTTCATTAACAAGTATCTTTCACTGTTGCTTGTGAATATATATGTATTACTTGTTATCATGGTTAAAGTTTGCTGAATCAATAACTCATTAGATGTGATCGATACTGGTGAGAATGATGTTGTTGTTGATGGAGGACTTGATGGTTGAACTAGGTGGACTAGTGATGCACATAACCCGAGGAATTTGCTAGTTTTCCTCATTAAGATTGCTTTTAAGATTTTATGACCTTATGCTTTTGAGTAATTTTGAGAGATTTAAGAGTTTATGATTTATTTTGAAAAAAAATGCTAGTTTTAGGTTTGGTTTGATGATTTAGGATTTTATATTTTGAATTGTTTTTTTGGATTTTCAAATAATTAGTTGATGAGCTTATTTTAAATGGTGGAAAGTATATATGTCCGAAATGCAGGCTATGCAAAATGTAAGCTTGATCGCAAAAGTACAAGTGGATCATGTCAGTTTCTAGGAGACAGACTGATCTCATGGTTCAACAAAAGGCAAACATTCATCTCCAATTCCACAACTGAATATGAATATTTAGCTGCTGGAAGTTGTTGTGCTCAATTTCTATGGATTCAGCAACAACTGAAATATTATGGAATAATAGTTGAAGAGTCACCGATCTTCTGTGACAACACTAGCTCCATTACGATTGCATACAATCCAGTTCTTCACTCCAGAACCAAGCACATTGATGTCAGACATCATTTCATCAAGACCGTGCTCTCAAGAAGGACATCACACTAGAGTATATCTCAAATAAACAACAAGCAGCTGATATCTTCACCAAGCCATTACCAAAGACTGAGTTTTCTTACTTTAAAAATATCTTATGGCTTATGATTTATCTTAACTGCTTAATTCAGGGGGAATATTGAATTTTAGTAAGTCAACTAATAAGATAGCAGTCAGTTTTTCATAAACTGAACTGAATCAGTTTCTAACTGATCAGTTGGTATCTGAATAAAATGAACTTATCTCATACGTTGACTAACTTTAATTCGATTTAAGTTCCTTAATTGAAATCGTGGCCAAGTACAAATTATTAACTTAAAATTTGAATTTCGAACATTTTATTTCTGTTTTTATCTAAATGCTCAAACCAGTTACTAAATTTAAATGATCATTGATTGAATATCTTATTTATTTGGTCAAAACCTCTCACAAACTGACAAGTGTACAAAATTTGAATGGACACGAGATATAAATAGAAACCGCCTCTCAGAAGTGTCTCCATTTTCAAAACTTATAGCTTTCGTATTTTCAGAGCTAATCACTTGCGTTCTTCTCTCTTTTCAGCTAAATTCATTCAAAAGTTGGCTGTGGTGATAGCTGAATTGAAGACAAATTATGATCCAGCTAATCCTACTGCCTATGAATACAGAGCAGTGTTTTAACAACTGCACTATGATCTCATCTCCCTTCAGATGAAAGTGAAAAGTTGAGAAATGAGACAACAATTATATGTTCCAGTACAGACCAGCAGTTCAAAATCAGCCGAGGAAGAAATTCCAACTGAGTCAGCTGTGGAGGACTTTCCAACTGAAACTGCAGAGGAGCAGCTGATGGCTCCAGCTGAAACAGAGTCAGTTGTGGTTCAACCAGTTGAACCAGTTTCAGAAATCCCTCCTCCACTCTCCACCGATGAACAACCCTCCTCATCTGTAGCATTGATTATCCTACCAGTTTCTGAACCCACAGTGCAGCCGTCTACATATATTGAAGAAGATCTAGCATTCGCAAATGTGGATGATCTGCTGCAATCAGTTGCTGTGAATATTCAAATGGAATTCAAATATGATTGATCTGCTGATGACGTTGTTGAACCTAATAATGATCACGTTGTGATATCAACAACTGAGGCAAAAGTTCAAACTGAAGCTATTCAATTACCAACTGAACAAATAATTAGTCCCTCATTCCAAGAACCAACAGCTGCAATTTCTTTGTCATCCATCGACCAGCTGCTTCCTGAGACTTCTTTATGTCAGAAGCCACTCTTCAATTGTTTGTTGCTCAAAAGACTGCCAAAGCATCCGGCTCTTCAACTGATCAACATGATCACCCTCATAGTCAGTTAGTTCAAGAATAAGCAGTAGAAGAACTCGCAGCTGATATCGACCAAGATGTTGCCCCAAATCAGCTTGCTGTCGTGGAATTTTTTAAAAAGGGAAAGGGGAAAGAAAAAGTTCTTACTGAAGTATTCTCTCCTGAAATGCCATTAGTAGCTGATGTGATGTTGGTCTCTATACTTTCATAACTGAACAACCTTGGCTTAAATATCAGTCAGATCAAATCTACTCAGCTGTTGCACTCTTTAAGTCTGGACACACTAAAAGATCACACCACGAAGGACATAAAGAAGCTGAAAAAGGATGGAATTTCCCTTTTCGACTCAGTTGAAAAGATTAAACAAGAATCAGTTACAATTCCTACCATGCTCTCCTCCCAAGAACTACTTAGCAACCAGATTGATTTTGTGCACATAAGTATCTCTAAGAAGATTGACTTAATGCAATGTCTACTGGCTGAGGTACCTGGTCAAGTTATTTCAGCGTTCCTCCTATTCACAAAAGTGGTGGGTGTTGACAAAAAAAGGAAAAACAGAAGTCATAGGTAGTAGGAGCAAGCAGCAAGAAGAACTGAACTAGACAAGCCAACTGATAAAGGAACAACTAGAAAAAAGTCGAAGAAATAATTCGTGTACTAAGTCAATTGTTAGTCTAAAAGATTATTTTCTGTTTTGAAATTTTTGCACGAATATGTATTTACCTCTTTCAAAATCTATGAAATTGTTATTGCTAAATATGTATGAATCTGTACATTATTTTATCTACAATTCATTTTATTCTCTATCATTAATTCAAGAAATCTAAGTTTTGTCAAACACCGAAAATGGGAAAATTGTTGGAATATTATAAGTTTTAGAGTTTGACAATAAGAGAACTGAAAAATCTAACTGATAAAACAATCAAATAATCGTAACTGAATACTTCGCTTGAACTGAATTGAAAAAACATTACCAACTGAAGTATTCGTAACTGATATGACATCAGTTACAACTGATAATGCCCAGCTGAGCTGATCAGTTGACTTCTAATCAGTCGACCACGCATCAGTTGAAGTATCACAAGACAAACTGGCAGGTCGTACCCAATCAGAACGGTTGAATCAGAACATAACAGTCTGAATACCTCGTACTACTGTAAGATAAAGTAACTACACGACGATTCAACATATATTTGTCATTAAATGTATTCAATACGACCGTTGATATCGAAGACTATATATAGCTGGTCGAATCAGTTGAAGAAGGTTAATGAAAACAAGTTAACACACATGAAGCAATCGAGCTACAACCTTCAATCAATTGCAATACATTTCACAAGTAAATTTTCAGTTTACAGATCGCACACTCAAACTCTATATTAATTGTATTTATCAGTAGCATTCAGGCTACCAATTTAGAGCATTTCAGTTAATAATTGTATAAGAGTTGTTCGACTAAGAGTTTCAGTTTGACAGTGTGTAAGACCAGCTGAAGTGGATTATTACAATTTGTTGTAATATATCAAAGTTTTTTAGTAAAATTTTATCTTCGTGATAGAAGGGGCGACGTAGAAACATTTGATGTCTCTGAACATCTATAAAAATATGTGTGTTCGTGTCAATTATCATTTCAGTTTTACACTCTATCGACCTTAAGTATTCAATCTATATTTCAGTCACTTTCCGTACTTTTGACTGATTTATATTGACAAACAAGATTTTAGAACCAGTTTCTTCAAAAAACCGATTCACATATTTGAAAAGAATACAAAAAATCTTAAGTGTTTATTCAACCTCACTTCTAAACTCTTAAACTCCCTTAACCGATCCTATTAGGAATATTTTGGTAAGATAGCAATCAATTTTTTCATGTACAATATACGGATAACTTATGTAAGCCAAGTGGGAGATTGTTGGAATTATTTTTTGGGCTTACATATTTTAGTTAATTATACGTGGACAAGCTATCTAATAAAGAACCCAATAAGGTGATCTAGTTAATTAAGAGTTTCCAAAGTATTAAAAAAATTGGTATGCTCCATCTTATGTGTAGAAACCAAACCCAATTAAGTCTTCTACGATGGGTCGAAGACTACTAAGATTATATAAAGTTATGGTCTCCGAGGCACAGAGAATAACAGAGAATATATACATCACACATATTCTAGATTTCTCTCCTTCTCTCATATAAGGAAAAAATAAGGTGATCGATTCTCTGTTGTCTTGGAGGATTTATAACTCCAACGCTAGATCAATCAATGGATTCTGGTATGCGTTTAATGTTATTTATATTTTCTGATAATTCGACATGAATTCTTGGCATGTTATGATATATGGATTTAATCACATTATTTATAGATTTATTTTATTAAGTTCCAACATAACAAACTCAAACTCAATAGACAAAAACTTGTGTGAGACGGTCTCATGGATCGTATTTTGTGAGACGAATCTATTATTTGGGTTATCCATAAAAAAATATTAATTTTTATGCTAAAAGTATTACTTTTTATTGTGAATATCGTTAAGGTTGACCTGTCTCACAGATAAAGAATCGTGAGACCGTCTCACAAGAGACCTACTCAACTCGATAAGAGTATTTGTTTGAGATCAATGGTTTATGAAAGCTGATTGTTTTCTTTAAATGGACAAAAACATGTGTAGAATTACCCATCAAAGTATAATCTTGTTTTTCCTCAAAATGACGGGGTGTTCTCGATCAATTCCATTAAACAATACTATTTTTTTTTTCTTTTTTATGGAACTAGATCAAGAATATGATATACTTTAGTATAGAGTTTTGTTCGATGCATTCACAATATTCTTGAAGTCATTTTTAGTTTTTTAGGAATTGATATTTATGTTTGATCATTTAACAAAATAGGGGTCTGTTGAGTTTTCGGCACAATGTTGTTGAGGGTTAAGTTTTTTTAGGCACTGTATTAGAATTTATTTTTCAAGGATCTAAAAATTATTCTATGTACTAAATATTGTAAAATTAGTGCAATTTTTTTTTTATGAAATGCTTGGAGCATGATAGATGACTGGTTAGACAAAATCTTTTGTTACATATCTTGGTTTTAAGCACCGTGTTGGCATTGTTCAATAGTTATTATTGTACAAATTTTTTTTGTTAAATCGTCTCGCAGGTCAATTTTATAAGATAGAATTATTCTCCGAACCGATTTATGAATACAAATTATTTTGATGTCAAAAATATTACATTCGCTCAATATATACATTAGGTCGATCCATGTCACGAATTATTATTATTATATCATTTTCCAAATTAAATTTTGAAGCCAAAAAAACAATCCAGGAATTGATTTGATTAGTTTTAGAGAGCTCTTCCTATCTAATCTAATTAAAAAAGAAGCTATTATATGCTGAAAATTTTTGACTCCAAATATATATTATAAAAATAATCAAATACTGAATCATCGAACATGAAATATACAAAGAAAACTTCAAAAGTAAACTAAAGTTTGGAATAAAAAATTTAAATGATTAATTTAAAAATTGTTCCCGTTACCATATAAAGCCGCAAAAGGATCATTAAATGTTTGACTTTGGAATTTATAAATGTTTTCGAAGACTTAGTGTCAACAAATCAGAGTGGCGCAGCGGAAGCGTGGTGGGCCCATAACCCACAGGTCCCAGGATCGAAACCTGGCTCTGATAGAAGAGAGCAGCTTCCCGCGTTAAAGTTTTAGTTACAGATAGTTTAGTATTGTGATAATTACTTAACAAATGAGCTTGTCAGGCCAAAGGGCTGTGGGTCAAATGGTCGATTACCCGTTTCGCATGCGAGAGGCACGGGCGTCGATCCCCAAACGCTTGTTTCGATTTTGTATTTGCCGGTTTTCAAACCATAACATATACGGCCCAAAAAGCTTCCAACCAGTACTACTACACCATGCCGCCGCTCGCCTCCTCCTTATCCCTTCCGTCTCTCCGGTCGTTAAGAAGTCCTGAAATCCACCATTTCCCAGACCATCCCTGGAAGCTGAATCCATCTCCCGCAGGAATGCAGCCATTTTGTATTCGTCAATTATCGCTACAGTCCTACCTTCTTTCGTACGACCACTCCGGCTTCTGCATTCTCATTTGGCATCTGTACTCATTCTCCATCATTATATTTCATATATTAAGTATAAAATTGACACGATTGTTCCCTGTTTGATTATTGCTTTTTTTTTTTTAAAATAAATGATTAGCAGGGCCAAAGGAATGGCGCAAAAGAAAAAATCTTACTGGTTCTTGTTGGCGCCTGTTGACGCATCGCGCAACTTCCTTCATTTTGCTTACCTCTTATCAAGTAACTTTCTTTTCATGGATTTGTTTGTTTGTTTTATTTTACTTTGGCATTTGATATTATCGGGGCGTGAAGCAGAGTTCAGCAAAAATGATTTGGAGGAGGTTCAGAAGCTGCTTGTCTCTTCCGCTATAGACTGTGTTCCTCCGGACAGGAATTCTTTTGTTGTACTCCAATCCAAAACTGGAATTGAGGTAACTTCCTTTTCTTCAGTTAGTTAAACCTTAAAAGTCATTAGATATTGTTTTCTCCCTGTCCAAATGGTTTATTGTACCCTCGGTTTTGGAAGATCATTTCTGTGTTTTGAAGTCAATCTTGGATCGTGTATATGCTGTTTTTAAAATTTACAGAACTATGATATTAATTTTTGTTTCCGATTTGTCTTGTTGTACTGCAGTTTTTAAAAGCTCATATTGCGTTAAGAAACTGATAGGGATAATACATTTTTTGTGTTGTCCGGTGTCGGTGCAAATGTTCTTGCGTTGATCGCTGAACTAGAATGCTTAGCTTTGTTAAACTGCTGGATGATTATTTATTATTTATGCTCGTCGCATGAGATATCATAATTGTTGTAAGAGCCGTCTGACTCAGTGGTTGAAGACTCATGCAACTCAGTAAAACACGAAATAACAGGAACTGGTCTAGGACCACTATCCATGTTTTGATTGCAAAATAGAATTTCAGTATGCATATGAGCTGGCTTACTATTGAGAAAAACCCGTTAACTGGGCTCCAGGACTTCGATAATCTTAGTTTTCAACTTTCATATGATTTAACATATGATTTTATCCATTATAGGTGGTTCTATTTTATAATAGCGCTCACTAATTGAAAGGACAACCCTCCTTCGGTGTTGGAAAAAGATGATTGCTGGTAACTTAGCGAGAAGAAAATGTACGTTGCCGAAGTTTATGTTAGAGTAGGTTTCCATCAACTCAACTTGTGGCTTGGGTTTTGTTGACACTGATGTAAAAACGATCTTTGTTTTAATAATAATTTATGATTTTATCTAATTATAACATTTACTTTATCTCTATACCAATGCTAACATCACTGATAAAGTTCTTGAATATATAATAGGTACCATGAAGTCTTCCTCTCAACGTAAGACCATGAAACTCATTAGGAAGTGTTCCTCTCAACATAAAACCATGAAACTCATTAGAAAGTGTACCATATATTCTAAATAGATTCCTAGTCAAATCAACCGCATAAAAAAAAGATAAATTTTACTTGAATTTTAGACTAGTATCTGTGATGTAAATGTCATGTTTCATTGATAAGGGTATGAAGATATCTATTCGTACAGATGAATGATCATTTGATAATTTGCTGAACAACTCTCTCTCAGACTGTCCAAATGGTTATTACTTATCGAGTGGAATAATCTGCTGTTATAGTTGTATATCATTAATCCTTAGACCCGAGACAATGTAGAGGCTCTGGTACTAGCATGCACTTTGATTCGTTTACCGACTTCATTGAGGGCAATCAAGTGGTGAGATTGAGTGTAGTTTCGAAATATATACGAGCAAATACATTGTAGTCGGGGATTCACTGTTTGCCTAGAGGTAATGTGGGGACCCGGACGCTAATCAAGTTCTTAATCATCATTGAGACAATTTAATCAATTATAATAAACATGGTCTAAATTTTTTTTTAAAAATTGCAGAACGAAATGGAACACATGCAAATATACATATCAGTATTAAAAGTACAAGTCTGGTACTATATACAATCATTCGAGCTAAGGTTTAACAACTACATATCAAGTGTTCCAAACCCTATCTCAGATCAAAGTCCGTAGTCTCCACTCTAATCACGATCTCTCTTCATCTACTCGACCCTGAACCTGTCCCACCTGTTGTCATGCACACATACAAACACGAAAACAGCCGGATAACTCCGGTGAGAATAAAATCCCAGTATAAATCAATGAAACATGCAATCATATAAACAATGTAAAAGCATGTAACAAATGTATCAAATTTGAAAACATAATCAATACAAAACTGTCAATCATACTCGTGACTCCACGTCTTAGACTAGACTCAATCCTAGTCTAGGGATCCCGGTTTCCAGACGTTGGTATTCCTATATCGAACATCAGTAATAGAAGAAAATCCAATTCTATCCACTTCGATATAACCAAACATCCGGTGTCTTGACCTATCCGTCTTGACCTATCCGTCACAGATTATGACACTATCGCCAATTCAACTATCTTGTGACAACGTGCAATGTGCCAGTAACGGTTCCATCACTATAGGCACTGATGTCACAAGATCACTCGACTAATACCTGCTTTCTATACATTCATATAACAAGCATATCAAATCAAATCAATGAACATAATAATAATAAGTATGTGATTTAAGGAAACTCAAGTATATCCTACTCGAGTCGATCTCCCAATACCACATTGACTTATACCTTTCTTTCGTTGAAGTTTTGACGACGTTCAAGTCTGGAAGTCGAAGCCTGTCAATACTCTATCTGGAAATGACAATATCAATAATATCATATCAATATACTGCTCAATTCAATACCAATATGATTAATCTGGATTTAATTCAAAATCAATCGGCATAACTGCACAATCCCGATATCCCGGTCAATGCAATCTCAACAGATATTAATTACAATCCATAACCAATATCCAATACAATCGGTAGTCAATCAACAATCCAATTCTGTCCAATATCAATCGATATATTCTGAAAAATCATAACAATTTCATAATCAATCTGTTTCTCCATCTGACTTCGATTCTACGATGTCTAACATGCCAAGAACATCATATATGAAGTGTATTCAATTCCAACAATATCATAATTTCAAACATAATCAAACATAACAAAATTTATGTCCAATTGAAGCCTGCGTCGATAGGAACACAGTACTGAAGTCAGATTCAAAATCGAACGGACGAATTTCTCGTAAATCAAATTATACTCTTCGAAGGAATAACACTTCTCAAAAGCCTTTTCTCGTTTCTTCTCCTAAGTTATGAAGGGTTGAAAAGCTTATATATATATATATATATATATATATATATATATATATATATATATATATATATATATATATATATATATATATATCCCGTGCATGTCCAAGGCATGTGGCTAAGTCTTTGTGCTGCACGTCTCGCGCATATGCGCGACCCTCCTCGGCGCATATGCGCGAGACAATATGTCTCGGCGCGTTTGTCTCACGGTAGCTCGCGCATATGCGCGCCCTTACTCGGCGCATATGCGCGAGGCCCTTGTTCATTTTTCCCAACTCTCGGGTACCCTTGCGTACAAGCGCGAGGTTCTCTGCCCACTCCGCGCATATGCGCCCGGCATGAACCCGCATATGCGCGAGGCTCGATCCTCATACATAATCCACTTTCCTTTCCGCCTATCCCGGTCCGATCCAATTCATCTATAATCACCTCAATTAATTAACAAATCATTTCAGATTAACAACACAACAGATCTCGGGCATTACAGGTAAAGATATCATATGTGATCCGATGAGTTAATAGTGCAAGGTGTCTCTAGCTGGAGCAAGAAATGTGTTTTAGGGAAATGTCTTTTCCTAGTTACACATACGATTTCACTTTTTAATCAAAGATACATCATATCATTATCACATTCATATGCATCTTTCAATATACCAATGGCTGCAGATTCGATCGAGATATATGAGTTGAAATGATCATACTGTAAATTAACCATAACTTAATATTCTTGCAGACACTATGAGTGATATTTGGGAGATCGTAAGGCAATGCTACTAGATGCTCTTACCATGATTTGATAGGTGCAATCAGAAATGAGTTATGATATTCTTGATTAAAGTGTTAATAAAAATAAGGGGAAATTGCATATACTACCCTCGTGATATCCCGAGTTGGCATAAATCTCCTCGTGAAAAATATATCATCTAAAAACTCCCTGTTTTTTTAAATGTCCAGCTTATGCCCCCTCGCCAGTATGGTTTATACAACACGCGCCTAAAGTTGCGAATTGTCATTGTTTTATGAGTTTTGTTGTCTAAAATGCCCTCGTTCGGTATAGAAATAGAAGACCTTTTCTTCTTCTTCATTTCGCGACTTCTTCATTTTCCCATTTTAAAAACCCTACATTGATCCAAAATTATGAATCCAAATGTTGATGTAAGATATCCCCAAACTCCAATGTGCAAGTGCAATGTTAGGGCAGAGATTAGAGTTGTTCAAACCGAAACCAAACCATCGAAGGGACGTCTGTATTATTGTTGTTATTCTAAAAAATGTGGCTATTTCCGCTGGTGTTTGCCTGAAATTGTACGAGGTGTTGATGTTGGAGGTTCCTCCGAAGTGAAGTCTGAGATGGACGCTGGGAATACATCGACCTCAACGCCAAGGCCAGCAACTGAGAGCTCACCCGACAACGGCAATGAAGAAGTGATACTTCAATTTAAGATTTTTAAAGTCCGATCCAACACCTAATGTAGCTATTAAAAGATTCAGTCATGTTATTAACAATAACATCAGAAAATGAAGAAAGAAGGAAATGAGACCTGGTCCAATGAGCAGGTGGGATTTTGTTCAACCATTCAGCCGCAGTCTCATGATCTGGAGAAGTCTTTCTATCAGCTGCTTCTATTCTTTTCATCCACATAGCAAACTCATTCTTGTTTGTTGTACTTGCGGCTGCCCACAACATTCCTTTCAATTCTAAACCAGGATGCTTCCTTGCAAAATTTTGGTACAAATGGCGTACACAAAATCTATGTTCACACTCTGGTGCAAGCTCATTAAGCGCCTCTAACAGCCCCTTTTGTCTGTCACTGATGAATGTCCATCTCTCGAATCCGATGTCTTCCAACAACTCATTGATGAACCATCTCCAATTATCAAAATTCTCCACTTGCACCACTGCCATTGCTATTGGGAAAACATTTTCATTTCCATCTCTGCCAATAGCTACTAAAAGTTGTCCACCGTAATTTGTTTTCAAGAAACATCCATCAAGACCTATAACAGGTCGACAACCAGCTAAAAACCCAGACTTCAATGCTTGAAGACTAAAATACATTCTTTGAAATGTAGGCACAGAAAATGAGTGATCCCTTTTTACTATAATCTTGCTACCTGGGTTATATTTCCTAACGGTCTCACAGTAATCCCAAAGTTTAAGATATTGATCTTTAAACATTCCTTTAAGTTTTTCTAGAGCAGCTTTCTTGGCCCTGTATGCTTTATATTTGCTCACATCTACATTACATTTTCTTCTTATAACTCTTTTAAGCTTCTCCACTGGAATTGTAGGATTCTCGCACACAATCATTTCAATTCTTTTAGACAAATATTTATATGTCGCCAAGTTGTTGCTACTGGCCCTAACACATGTATGTTTTCCAGTAAGAGTTTTTACCTGAAATGTTGGCCCTCCCATTACCAAACTGGCATGCAATCTCCATTCACATCCGGCTTTGCACACTGCAGTAACCCTACTTTTCTCATTCTTTTTAAACACTAGCTCCACTCCAGATCTCACAGTCCAATCAACAAGAACACTTCTAAATTCGTGCACATCTTTGAATTTCATACCCACTACCAGTTCAAACCTTTTCATGTTCATTCTGTCAGAGAAGAAATGATGTTTTCGACAAGCTTACTCATCATCAGAACTTGCCAAACTAATAAGTTCATCATCTACCTCAATGTCGCTATACCAAAACTCTGTGGCCTTTTCATCTCCTTCATCATTCTCTGTAGAAGATTCTGAATCCACATCCTCATCAGATTCATGAAAGCTACCATCTAATGAGTCTTCATCATCTCCAATTGAAACATCATCAAGTCCAATGTGATTATCATCTATCGGGTCACTCCCAAATGACTCACTTGTCCCACCTTCATTATCATCAGTTGCATTCAGTACTTGTGGTCCAGCCTTTGTATCATCACTTGGATTACTTCCAACACCAATATTTGCATCTTTCAGTGGAGTGAAATAATTTTCTTGTGACCACAATGTTATAACACTATGATTCCTAAAGCACTTACACATCGTGCGGATCTCTGCATCACCAACAATCTGCACCATTTCAGTGGTAAATGCATTTTTCGGCAATTTAAAGAAAAAATGCGCATTCATTTGTTGTCCTCCCGCCGCTTTTAACATATCAAACAAGTCATCGAGGCAAAACCTATCAAGATCAACATCTGGAATAACAAATTTCTTACCACCTCTGTCTCATCAAATTTCCCACCATGCCACAACTCAATCCTAACTGTCGATTCCATGATGTCTATATGCTGTAAAGAAAAAACATTAACTTACTGAGATAACCGACGAAAAGCCCACCCAGCTCCAACGCTTGATTTCGAGAAGCTTAGGGCAAAAGCTTCATCGGATTCTTACACAGCAAAAATGAAAATGAAATAATTGAGCTTATTATTTAAGGAGGGGCATTTTGGACAATAAACAAATTTTGTTTGACTAAAAGCATGGTTGGCATGCGTGAGCTGGACATTTAAAAAAACAGGGAGTTTTTAGATGATATATTTTTCACGAGGAGATTTATGCCAACTAGGGATATCACGAGGGTAGTATATGCAATTTCCCCTAAAAATAATGAGTCTAATTAGGGTAAGTCCGAATAAAATAATGTTATTGTGAATCACACGGAGATGTGTACCTACAACTAATTGTATCTCTGAACCGTTGAGGGTAACACAAGTATCGAATTTTGTATTCTCGTTTTTAAGTCAAAATTCAAGGAGTTGAATTTGATAACTAAAGTTTGATGGAGATCAAACAGAAAGCCTATAAAAAAAGTTATAAGCTGATTCTATAATATGGAAGAAATGGAAGTTAACTTAATTGCTAGCAGACCTCACTTTCTTTATTTTATTTTTGGTTTTCACTCTCAACCACCACACACAATCTTCCCGCCGCCGACCGCCGCCGCCAGCAGTCAGAAAAATAATTAAAAAATTTAAACTTAGTTTTTTATTAAAAATAATAATATTACTTTGTTAGCATAATAACATTAATATGATGATGAATATTTATTAATTGCACATTATCTAAATGATATTATATTTTGTGCTTAAACATTATTTAATTGCACATTTTGTATAAAAATGATTATATTGCATGATTATCTATAAATAAATTGCTTAAAAAAATTCAACAGCCTAGGCGCCGCCTCCCGCCATTTACAACCTTGGAATTTTAATTAATAAATTAAGAATTTTGTTGAGATTAGGAATGGAAATCATAGTGGCGTACAACTTGTGTATTTTAATAAATAGATTATCAAAAGTTGATAACACATAACATTAAAAGAGGATGATCATGCTTCTTGAAGAAGGCCAATATGAGCCTGTTCCTGGATGTGATCCAAGAAACTTCAAAGAAACATTGTTTGATGCCGATTAATCTAAATGGCTTGAAGCCATGCAGTCCGAGATGAACTCCATGTATTCGAACCAAGTATGAAACTTAATAGATCCACCTGAGGGTATTGTTCTCATAGGATGCAAATGAATTTACAAAAAGAAACTTGGGGCGGATGGGAAGGTAGTGACCTTCAAAGCAAGATCGGTAGCGAAATGACATATTCAAATGGAAGGTATTAACTATGAGGAAATCTTTTCTCTAGTCGCGATATTCAAGTCCATTAGGATATTCCTAGCCATAAAAACGTGGTATGACTATGAAATATGACAGATGTATGTGAAGACATCGTTCCTTAATGGCGACATTCAAGAAGAGATTTACACGTCTGAGTCTGAAAGATTCAAATCAGTAAGATGTAAGCATATAGTACGCAAACTTCTGATATCCATATATGGACTCAAACATTCATCGAGGAGCTGTAACTTCAGATTTGACAACAATATCAAAGAGTTTGACAACAATAATAGGAGTGCAGTGACATTCTTAGTACTTTATGTTGATGACATACTACTAATTCGGAATAATATAGGAATGTTGCAGTCATCTAAAGTATGGTTAGCTTGTAAATTCTCTATGAACGTTATGCAGTGTTCTAAATGGCGGTTGAGGCGGCAGGCGGCCCTCGACCGCACCGCCTATACATGAGGCGGGTGTTTTTGTCGGCCTAAGCTATATAGCGTTGGGGATGCGGATCGAGACGGCGAGCAGGCGGGCTAGGCAGCGAGCAGGAGGGCGAGGCGGCGAGTTGGCGGGCGAGGCGGACAGTCAAGATTTTGAATTTTTAATCAACAATTTTAAAAACCTAGTCAATGTTAACTAATTTTAAATATCAAAAACCTAGCATACCTCACTTTCTTTATTTTATTTTTGGTTTTCACTCTCAAGTCTCAACCACCACACAGTCTGCCACCCAAGTATACCTCACTTTCTTTATTCTATTTTTGGTTTTCACTCTCAAGTCTCAATCACCACTCACAGTCTGCCACCCACTGACGGCCGCTGCCGAGTGCTGTCAGCAGTCAGAATATTTAGGTTAGACATTTCATATTTATTATTTATCATACTTTTTTTATAATATTTCAGATTTTGTGATTTCAAGAATTAATTTGTTTTTCCTATTATTATTTTATTATTGATTTATTGTGGAAGATTAATGACGGAAAAAGATAAACAACTGGAGTTGTAATTTAAGCTAAATTCTAATGATATTGTTTGGAAATATGAGGTGTTGTATGATAAAGAAAAAAAGGATTGGATCTCATGCAAGTTGTGTAAGAGGCTTATTAAAGAAGGAGTTCATAGAATGAAGCATCATATTCCTGGTATTGTAGGAAAAGTTGAAGTATGTCATAAAGCATCCGATGATGACAAAAAAAGATTGAGAGACTACTTGTTCTAATCATGGATAATCGATTGAAACTTTGAAATTTAAACTAAGTTTTTTGGTATATTACTTTGTTAGCATAATAGCATTAATATGATGATGAATTTTTATTAATTGCACATTATTTAGATGATATTATATTGTATGAAGCTTCTTTGTGCTTAAACATTATTTAATTGCATATTTTACATAAAAAATGATGACTATTTGTGATTATATATATTGCATGATTATCTATAAAAAATTACTTAAAAAATTCAACCGCCTAGGCACCGCCTGGGCACTTCCTAGGCGGTAGGCGGTCACCGACAGCCCCACCACCGCCTCCCGCCATTTACAACCTTGACGATATGACCGAAGAATCTTATGTATTAGAATACAGATCTCTAGGGATAGATTAAAGAGGATGCTAGGGCTCACTCAATCCACATATATCGATAACATACTGAGAAAATTCTCTATGAAAAAGTCCAAGACTAGATATCTCCCAATGTATCATGATGTGACTCTATCCAAGTCTATGTGTCCTAAGACTAATGAAATGATAGAAACCATGAGCCACATTCTATATGCGTCTACTATAGGCAATATAATGTATGAAATGATATCTACTCGACTTTATATTGCATTTGAACTGAGTGTTGCAAGCAAATATCAATCGAATCTCGGTCCATTACATTGGAAGGCCGTGAAGGACATTCTTAAGTACTTGAGAAGAAATAAGAATCCGTTCTTGGTCTATGAGAGTGGAGAATTAAAATTGGAAGGTCATACTGATTCTAGCTTCCAATAAGATATGGATGATTCGAAATCAACCTCTGGATTTGTATTCAAGCTCAATGGTGGTACTGTCTTTGGAAAGAGTTCCAAGCAAGACATCACAGTGAATTCAACCACTGAGACCGAATACATAGCTGCATCGACTGCAGCATATAAGGGGGTTTGGATAAGGAATTTCGTTCAAGAGTTGGGTGTCATTCCTCAAATGGTTGATCAAGTCCTGGTCTACTGCGACAACATCGGTGCAATTGCCCAAGCATTGGAACAAATGTCTCATCAGTTATCCAAACATATACGGAGAAAGTTCCACATAATCCGGGAGATTGTGGGAAGATGAGACATTTAAATAGAGATAATCGTCTCTGTAGATAACACTGTTGATCCATTGACAAAGCCTCTACCAGGACCATTGTTTGAGAAATATCATGAAGCAGTGGGTCTAAAATCTATGGATAGTTGGCTATAGGGGGCAAGTGAGAGATTGTTAGAGTAAGTGCTCAACAAGACAACTTGTGGCTTGAGATTTATTGACTCTGATGTAAAAACAATATTTATTTTAATAACATTTTACGGTTTTATCTAATTATAACATTTACTTTATTTGTACACTTATCCAAGCAGCATAGATAAAGTTTTTGAATACATAATAGGTACCATGAGATATGCATCTCAACGTAAGACCATGAAACTCATTATGAAGTGTACCATATAATTGTAAATAGTTTCCTAGTTGAATCAGCCGCCTAAAATAAGGATCAAGGTCGCTTGAGCTTGAGACTAGCATATGTGATGTAAACATCATGTTTCATTAGTAATGGCATGAAAATGTCCATTCATACAAATTAGTGATTATTTGATGATTTACTGAACAATCCTTCTTTGGACTGTCCAAGTGGTTATCATTTATCGAGTGTAATAGTCAGCGGTTATGGTTGTATATCATTAGTCCTTTGACCTTGAACAATATAGAGGCTTTGCGTACTAGCACTGCACTTTGACTCGTTTATCGACTCCATTGAGGGTCATCGAGTGGCAAGGTTGAGTGTAGTTTTGAAATGCGTAGGATCCAATGCTTTGTAGTCGGAGATTCACCGTTTGCTTACGATTAAAGATATTCTATGTGATATAATGAGTTAATAGTGCAAGGTGTCTCTGGCCGAAGCAAGAAATGTATTTCAGGGAAAGGTGTTTTCCTAGTTACACATACTATGTCCCTATTATTACTCAAAGATATATCAAATCGTTATCGAATTCATATGCAACTCTCGATATACCAATGGTTGAAGATTCGATAGAGATATATGAGTTGAATAGACCGTACTGACGTTAATCATAACTTGAGGTTCTTGCAAACATTATCAGTGATACCTAGGGGATTATTGGGCGATGCTACTAGACGTTCTTTCCATGATCCAATTGGTGCAATTAGAAATGAGCTATAACATTCTTGATCAAGTTGTTGATGAAAATAATGAAGCTAATTAGGGTAAGCGCGAATAAAAATAAATGTTATTCAAATCTCATGGAGATGTGAACCCACAGCTAGTCGTATCCCTAAATCATTGAAGGTCGCACAAGTATCGGATTCTGTGTTATTGTTGAGAAATTCAAGGAGTCGAAGTTGACGACTAAAGTTTCATGGAGATCAAATAGAAAACCTATAAAAGAGTTTATAAGTTGATTCCATAAGATGAAATAAATTGAAGTTGACTTAATTGTTAATTGAGTAAGGAAAGTGGGACTGCCTGTTTTGGTGAAGGAGTTCACAAAACTCACAACTGCCAAACATGGACAGTGAAAATTTTGATATTTGAAATTTTAATTTTATTATATTAACAAAATTTGTATCCTTGGTATATCGACGATGTCGGATCGTCGATAAGAGTTATACTGAGTTCACAATTATTTATTTAGTGAATTTTGAAATTACTAATTAAATAATAGTACTAGTAATAATGATTTCTAACGTGTACTAATTCTCATGAAATATTTGAGATGGTTCTAGAATTAATTAACTAATGAGTTAATTAATAAAATAAATAATTGTTATTTAATTTAAATCAATATGTCTATGCATGTATTAAAAGTGCATGTTGAAATATATTAATATTTGTATATATTTTATAAGGTGATTTAAAGAAGTGGATGTATATATATTATAAATATATCATATATTGTCAAAAGTTGATAAATACATGATATAATAATGATATGAGAATTTTAATTAATGAAATTAAGAGTCCTTGTGAGACTAGGATTAGGAATTATAGTGGTGTACAATTAGTATATTTTAATAAATAGGTTATCAAAGGTTGATAACACATAACATTAAAAACACAACACAAAATTCCTGCTTCCCTTCCCAACAAGTTTCTGCCAGGCCAAGTTTTGAAGAAAAAAATTCAGCCGAGATTTCTTCCTTGTGTCGCCATACAAACTCCGGATTTCTGAAATTCGGGTGTCCTATTCTCAACGGAAAAATTATTTGTGATTTCTAGTATAATTCAAACAAGAAACATAGTCTCTGATAGTTGGCTTGATTTGACGATCAAAGAAGAGAGATCCGTTCGAAGGGAGATACAAAGAAGGGTTATCTCTGTCCAACGTAATTTACACGAATGTAACAATACTAAACACCCTATGGACGTTTAAATGCATACGATGTCCAAAGAAAGTTTCGAGCGTTGAAACTAAAATTTTAAATCTTGACAAATGTATGTTACAGTGTGAGTCCAGATATTTAGGTGCACCAGATCGGAGAGATTGCGCCTTTTTTTATAAGTAGTCACCATCCACATCAACTTCTTTCGACATTTTTTGATTGATATGAAATAACAAAATGAAAAGACTATAGGCTGTGAAGCACATTCCATTTGTCAAGAACTCTCTGTAATTTGTAAATATCGTTTTGCATTTGTGGATTGCAAATGGAAGAGTTTAATAGTTTCTGTGTATTTGCAATGGATGGAACTATTCTATCTTCTTGCGTTGGTATCATACATATGGAAATCATCCATTATAATTGCATTGGTCGAAGCTTTTTGGAAATACAAAGAGCATGCTAGTTTTCTTATAGTTCTTCATGGTAGTACCATGTAACATAGGCGCACATTTTATGCTAATGCCTTTAAATCAAGTTGAAGATTGCCAGACACTAGAATTGTTGCAGATTTATGCCTCAAAAAAGGTTCTGCTCCTCCCATTCACGTTGAAATCTACCAGTTCAATTTTGACAGCTTAAAGTTAAAGGACATTTGTAACTATAAAGTGAACCATTTTGTTCTTTATTAATGCTTCATGGTCTTTTAGAGTTGCAAACTGGATGATTTGCTCTCATTTAATATGATCAAGTCTATGAAAACATGTAAATGATACTCATAAGATTTATCACCTACCTCTATAATGTGAAAGTGCAAGTTTAATATGTATATCATGTATTCTACTGAAACTTCGTCTCATGAAATTGTTTGATTGGGTGAACCAGAGGCCTGCAACAAATACAAGCGGCCACATGGCGTACCGTCATCTGGGTGATTTTGAATAGATCTAGGCAAGCTGCGTAACTTATTGAACAAATTTAGTGGATCTTCCAATAATCCGAAATTAGCATCTGGGTCACCAATCTGAGAAAGAGTAACATCGGAAAACCCTAGAGATGGGAGTAATTCATCAGGCCAGTCACAGTAGAAATGAAAAGTGGAGCTAGATAGTGTTGTTGCCTGTTTGTTCATGAAGTCTGCTAAGAGAACTGTATGGGTAAGCTGGCACTTTTCGGCAATGATTTTAAGTACTTTCATAGCCTGACAATGTGATAGATAGTACAAGATACCCTCCAAAATCCATACTGTACTCTTCTTTGGCTCGAATCCTGATATTTGAAGCTTTTGAAGCCAGTCATCTTCAGTCAAATCAGCTGCCACTCTACTCAATGATTTGGCTTTCAAAATGGGTTGTTGTTTCTCATCCATTGCATTCACAGCTGCCTCAAGAATTTCAGTTTTTGCTTTCAAAACTTCTGGAAAATCAACCTCGAACAAACTGCTTTCTTTCAAGCAGCTGAGGCGATATGCCCTTGCATCCATTCCTGTGCAGGTAAGAAAGAACTTCTTTCATCTTATTTATTGAAATTTTCATATTTGTTTCTTGTGTTTCTTCCATTTTATTAACTTTACTCATTATAAATAAGTCTTGAATTATTTTATTGTGTAATGATAGTGTCTCTAGGAAGGATGAAGTTTATACATTCACTACATTTGGACTTCGCTTCATCATTTGACTGGCAGATTAGAGGGTCAAATCTAACTAAATTTCAAAGATTTATGCATGTTCTAATAGTTTTAATTGTTTTTCTGATACAAGGAAAACAGGAGATGAGGTGAGTTTCTGGTTTTCACTGTGTTTACATAATAACTGCATATATAGTTTACAGCTGTCATTTGTAAGTATAGCATTTTGGCTCAAGACTTGCTTTACAGTGTTAACTAATTTTCCTGTTCCTATGGTGTGCAGGGGTGAATGATCATGATGCGAAGTTTGTATAGTTAGTGGTTAGACTAGAAACTTTTCCCAATTGTCAAATTTGAAAAGCAACTCCGAAATTATATTTATTCTGAATTGTCAACTTTTTTCGTTCTCAATTGTCAATTTTTCCTTTTCCCATTAACAATATTCATACATCGGAAACACTGATACACCATCAAATATGGGGAACAGATGCTGATTTTAATGTGAAATATTAATAGTTTAGCATTGGTGATCCCAGTTAAATTTTCTATAATAGACTGTTATGATCACAATTACACACACAATAAGGTCTTAGAAAAATAAAGAACAGGTACCAAAGAAATATTATATTCAATAGAAGATTAAGAACCCAGAGTTTGAAAGCTCTGTACAAAGTTTCCTCTCCCTAGCAAGTGCTAGTGTTTACGTAACAGAAATTATAACTGAATGCTCTCTCTTCCCCTATTATTGGTATTTAATCTCCTCCCTTCCCTATCACGTGTTTTCTCCTTTGTTTCTCCTGGTGTACACCTGTACTATCTTGGGCTTCTCAGTATTTATTTTACTTGTTGGGCCTTTTGTTGTGCTTGGGCCTGTATCTGGGCTCACTGTATCTAAGCCTTCTATAATGGGAGTTGGGCTCGTAACAATACCGGCCTCTTCAAGAATCGCCTTGTCCTCAAGGCGAAAATCAGGAAATTGCTTTTGGAAATCCTTGTAGTCTTCCCATGTAGCTTCTTCTTCAGACCGTCCCTTCCATCCCACAAGAATCTGTTGACATGGTTGGCCATACACATCTTTAACCCTTCCTGCTAGAATCTCGTTGGGTTCAAAAGTCAGCAGTAGATCAGTGTCTAACTCCTCTGGTAGTTTGATCTCAGTTTCGGGATTGCCCACCGCCTTTTTTAAGCAAGAAACATGAAAAACCGGATGAACCTTTGACCCCTCTGGTAGCTGCAATCGATAAGCAACCGTCCCCACCTTCTTCATGATCATAAACGGCCCATAGAACCTACTGGATAGCTTCTGTGCAACTCGTGAATGAACTGAATTCTGCCGATATGGACGCAATTTCAAATATACCATATCTCCTTCCTGAAAATGAACCTCTCTTCTTTTTTTATTGGCATGCTTCGTCATCATTTGCTGTGCTCGTTCAAGATTATACTTGAGCTGTCTTAAAAGCTCATCTCTGTCCCCCAATGCTTGTGATACCGCTGCTACCTGTGTCTCTCCCGGGACAAACCTAATAATACTCGGTGGTTTGCGCCCATATACCACTTCAAACGGAGTCATTCCTGCTGAAGTGTGATAAGAGGTATTGTACCAATATTCTGCCCAATGTATCCACTGTGCCCATTCTTTGGGTTGCTCTGAACAGAAGCATCGCAAGTAAGTCTCAACACACTTATTCAGAGCTTCACTTTGCCCATCACTTTCGGGGTGATATGCGGTGCTCATTTTCAGTATAGTGCCCTGCAGCCTGAAGATTTCAGACCAAAATAAACTCATAAACACCGCGTCCCTGTCACTTACTATTGTTTTTGGGACTCCATGTAATCTCACGATTTGTTTGATAAATATTTCTGCCACTGCACTTGCCTTGTATGGATGCTTCAATAGCAAAAAGTGCCCATACTTTGACAACCGATCCACGACAACCAGTATCACATCATACCCTTTTGACTTCGGAAGCCCCGTAATAAAATCCATGGCGATGTCTTCCCAAATTACTTCTGGTAGAGTCAACGGTTGTAGTAGTCCAGCAGGCCTGGTGGCCTCATACTTCTGTTGCTGACATACTGTACACAAAGCCACAAACTTACTAATATCTTTCTTCATCCCCTTCCAATAAAAATTATTCGCCACTCTTTTGTATGTGCGGAATGCCCCGGCATGACCTCCAATTGGTGTTTTATGGAACTCATTCAACAATATAGGAACCCATTTCGAGGCTGGTGGAATCACTAATCTGCCCTTGTGCAACAAACAACCATTGACTAATGTGTAATGGCTATTGCCCTCCCTCCCCTCTCGGATGCTATCACAGATCTTTCTCAGCCCTTGGTCCTCCCCAACTGTCTTATTAAGTTCATCTATCTCGACCCATTCTGCTCTTGTTACTGCCATCAACTCTCCCATGTTCTCTCTTCGCGACAGAGCGTCAGCCGCCCCATTTTCAGACCCTGCTTTATGTTTAATTTCAAACTCATACCCAAGTAGTTTGGCCAGCCAATATTGTTGATCGGGGGTAGTAATTCGCTGCTGCAGGAGACTTCTTAATGGTTTATGATCGGTGATTACTGTAAATTTGCGCCCCAGAAGATAATGGCGCCAATGTTGAACTGCTGACACCAGTGCCATCAGCTCCCGCTCATAGGTGGACTTGGTTAACGCCTTTCCTGCCAGTGCCTTGCTATAGTAGGCAATGGGCCTGCCTGCCTGAACCAAAACCGCCCCTAGACCCCCTCCTGATGCATCACATTCCACCATAAACTCTTTGTCAAAATCAGGCATTTCCAGAACGGGGGCTGTGCTCATAGTCTCCTTCAACGTGAGGAAAGACCCTTCTGCCATATCATTCCAAGAAAAGTTGTTTTTCTTCAGCTGTTCCGTGAGTGGTTTGGCAATCTTCCCATAGTCCCTGATAAACTTTCTATAGTATCCCGTCAGACCCAGAAACCCTCTCAAGGCCTTTGTACTCTTTGGTCTCGGCCAATTTCGCACAGTGACGACTTTTTCAGGATCCATCATCACCCCCTGGCCAGAGATAATGTGTCCCAGATAGTTCACTTGACTCAACCCGAATTGGCATTTCTTTTCATTCAAAACCAAGCTGTTGCGCATCAGTACTTCGAGTATCATCTTTACATGTATCAAGTGTTCCTCCCACCCTTGGCTGTAAATTAATATATCATCGAAGAAAACCAAAACAAACTTCCTTAGATAAAGTCGAAATACCTCATTCATCGTGGCTTGGAACGTAGCGGGGGCGTTCTTTAATCCAAAGGGCATCACCACAAATTCATAATGCCCGTCGTGTGTTCGAAACGCTGTTTTTGGAATGTCCTCCGGCCGCACCCGGATTTGATGATACCCCGATCTAAGATCCAGTTTCGAGAAGTATTTGGCACCGTGTAACTCATCGAACAATTCTTCAACCACTGGAATGGGGTATTTGTCTGAGATGGTGATCTCGTTCAAAGCTCTATAATCCACACAAAACCTCCAACTGCCATCTTTCTTCTTGACCAGAATGACCGGGCTGGAGTACGGGCTACCACTTGGTTGGATAACCCCTGATTTGAGCATATCTCGCACCATACGTTCTATCTCATCTTTTTGATGATGGGCGTATTTATAAGGTCGCACTGATACAGGTCCACACCCGTCTTTGATGTTAATGACGTGGTCTTGTAGCCTGTGGGGAGGTAACTCAGTGGCCTCTTGAAACACTCCTCTATATTCTGAGAGGATGTTGTCAATTGTCCCATTGGAATTCTCCTGCCCTATTCCCAGCTTGTTCAGTTCATTATCCTTCCACCGTAGCATCACAGCTCCACTGAATTCAACTTCCCGCAGCTTAGCAATTGATTTAAGGGACACCACAGACCTGGTGAGTGTCGGGTCCCCTCTCAAATTCACTTGCTGCCCTTGCCACGTGAATTTCATCTCCATGTTAGCCCAATTTAGCATGACATCTCCTAGCGTCCTGAGCCAGTCGACCCCTAGAATGAGGTCAAGTTCACCTAATTCAAAAAGATACCCCTCGATTCGTATTTGGCAGCGCCCCAAATCCACTTCCACGTTCTTACACAGCCCCTGACAGGCAACTCGGCCCCCATCTCCCAGACACACACAAAACTTCACTGTCTCATCCACTTGAATTCCCAAAGCAGTGATTACTTGTCTCGATATAAAGTTGTGACTGGCCCCACTGTCAATCATCACTACCACTTCTTGTCCCGCTATCTTGCCTTTCATTTTTAATGTTTGTGGTTGATTAATCCCACTAACCGAATACATAGGCAGCTCCAAGGTATTGTATTCAGTTACTGGGACCACCGGCCACGCTTCAATTTCCCCTTCTTGATTGTTAAACTCTCCTTCTGCTGTCCCCTGCTCCTCTTCTCCTTCTCCCCCATCCTCCTCAGCTAGCACAGTCACCCTCAAACTCTTATTCATGCACTTGTGTAGTGGATGGTATGACTCACCACACTTGAAACACAACCCCTTCTCCCTCCTATGTAAGTATTCTTGGTGCGATATAATCCTTCCCTCCCGATTTCTCGGTGCCGGAGCTCTTATTATACTCCCACCGCTCCCGCTTGAGTTTGCTCGCGAGCCCATTCCGTAGGTTGTCGGATTGTATGGCTTGGGCTGGTACCCTTCTCCTGGAGTCGTTGTCCTCGCTGTATTTCGCGATGGTTGATTAACAACCGGAAATTCCTTTTCAGTGGGTTGGGCTTGATTATTCCAACCCACCTTAAAGGGCCCTTTCTGTTCCAGACTCGGGCCAAGCCCATATCTATTCCTCCCACGGTCTACCACCTTCCCGAACAACTCCACCTCCAATCCTCTTGCTAACAGCATGGCCCGATCCACCGTCCGAGGACTGTGAACAACCATCCGCCTCCGAATCTCTTCCCGCAATCCGCTCATAAAGTAACCCAGACATTGGTCTTCTTGAACGTCACCAATTTGGGCAACCAACACCTCAAAACGCTCAATATAGGTGTCGATCGATTGTTGTCCTTGCTTCAACGAAGCCATCAATTCATAAGGATTAGCCTCGTATCCACCGTACCTCTTGATTAACTCTTCTGCAAATCGGTCCCAGTTCATGTTGGGAATCCTCACCTTCATCCAACGGAACCAATGGATGGTGGTTCCTTGCATACAGATGTAAGCCAATTTGAGCCTACAGCCGATCGGAGTGTCATGAACATCAAAGTACTGCTCTATTTTTCCCAGCCACCCCATGGGGTCTTCTCCCTCAAACACAGGTAATTCAATCCTCCTCAAAGCCATCCTCATCTCTTCTGTGACAACTTCCTGCCCTCCTCCTTCAGGAACTTCCGCACTCCCCTCCTTCTCTGATTTGTCATATTGTTCATGAGTATTGCCTCCCGCTTGTTTTTTTATCAGCTGTTCCATCAACACCCCCAACCCAGTGAGGCTTCCGATAGTTTGATCAAGTTTCTCTAGCCTCTCTTGCACTTGTATCATGCTCTCCTGTAATCCATTCACAGAGCGTTCCATCGTTTCAAATTTGGCGTCATTTCTGGTGCTGGCCATCGTCTTCTATCGTCCCTCGAATCCGGCAGGTCGGACCAATGTTATGATCACAATTACACACACAATAAGGTCTTAGAAAAATAAAGAACAGGTACCAAAGAAATATTATATTCAATAGAAGATTAAGAACCCAGAGTTTGAAAGCTCTGTACAAAGTTTCCTCTCCCTAGCAAGTGCTAGTGTTTACGTAACAGAAATTATAACTGAATGCTCTCTCTTCCCCTATTATTGGTATTTAATCTCCTCCCTTCCCTATCACGTGTTTTCTCCTTTGTTTCTCCTGGTGTACACCTGTACTATCTTGGGCTTCTCAGTATTTATTTTACTTGTTGGGCCTTTTGTTGTGCTTGGGCCTGTATCTGGGCTCACTGTATCTAAGCCTTCTATAATGGGAGTTGGGCTCGTAACATAGACCACTTCAAATTAAATCTTCTCAATGTCATTTCATTTTAGTAAAATGCAGAACCAAAACTATCTGTAGGATAAAATTCAAAAAGCGTTGACACTTGACACATTACCTGCACCCAGCAGCACCACCTGAGCTCCGGCACCATGAAAGGAATCGAGTGCTGCCTCGAGTTTCGAATCAATCCAGAGGGTTCGAACAGCAAGAATCACCCCCGAAATCTCCCTGGCATTATTAAGCCTGTCTTTCTTAATCTTTTCATAAATGCTTCTCAGGTACGTCTCGCCGGCTAGCAGCTCTGCTACCGGATCATGTATCATGTGTTTCCAAGACGCTCTTCCGGCTGCCGTCTGGCATCCTGATCGACGAAGGGAGTCCCAATCAGTTTCAATAGCTGCATGAAGAGTTTTAACGGTGCCAGTACTTAGCAATTCAGGTAACTCAAGCACTGGCCAAGAACTGTCTTCCGGTAATCCATTTCCTTGACTCGTCATACTATTATTATGTGACTAGTGTTATCTTTCATTCAAAAGAATAGATGAAAGGGAAGAAAGAAAGAGATATACCCGCAAAATTTATATAATCAAGAAGGGAGGACATTGTAGGTAGGGATAAGAAAAGAGAGCCACACACAAAACCAACGTCTCAGAAAGTTGCTCGAATGTGATATCCAAACTTGTTTTTTGAAGGGCAAGAGAAGGTGAAGAAAGAACCACGAGTTGCTTCCAATTCATATCTTTGTTGCTTTAAAGCCCTTTTTCCCTTTCGTGCCTCTCTTTTGGCAAGTTGCAGAACATGTCCTGTCTGTGGTGGTTCCCACTTGCATCTTTCTATCTAAGGTGTTGCATAGAGCCAATTGCTCGCTCCCTTTCTTACCATTTCATATATTTTATCATATACTAGCTACTCCCGCTGTCCCCATTTTCTTGCCAAATTTACTACAATGACAACCTGGCGTTGGGGAGTGATAACAGCTGAAAATGTTGCTAAATCCCTGTTGTAGGTTGAGGAGAAAAAGAGAGAAGCCGCCGGGGAAGTCTATGCTCCTCTTGGAGCTTTACTCCCATAAATTGACACTTGTTTTCTTCTTTAAAAAAAATTCTTCCTTACCTTTTTTTTCGTATTTTTCCTTAATCTTGAATTATCATATCGTTTTCTTTTTTTTTTTTACGACTCATTTCATTATTTCCATTTTATTTTCTTTCCTATTTTGTTAATATCTCTTACTTTTAACCATGTCATTCCTAATAATCATCCACAAAAAATACATAATGATAAGTTTTAAAAAGTGCAAGGAATTTACATTTTCTTGTTATAAATGTTATAACCATCCACCAAAAATCACCATTGTTTCTTTCAATTTTTTATAATTTGTTTTGTTTAATCCAGAATTTTAATATCAGATATTTAAAATTAAAAGTGGCGTCATATTTTAAAAAAAAATTAGTAAATGCTACACGAAAATGGAAATTTACTTTTAATTTCAAAATTATGTAATTTTTATTTTAGCAAAAATTTATCTTAAATTTTTTTTATTTTGAACAAAGAGCTAATTTTTTAGTATGTGAGAAAATAACTATGGGTTCTTAAAATACTCTAACTTCATCCTAAAAAAAACTCTTTCAACTCCTAAAAGATCTTGAGTAGGTCTCATGTGAGACCGTCTCACGGATCACAATATGTGATACGGGTCAACCTTACCCATATTCACAATAAAAAGTAATACTATTAGCATAAAAAGTAATACTTTTTCATGGATTATCCAAATAAAGATCCGTCTCACAAAATACGACCCGTGAGACCGTCTCACATAAGTTTTTGCCAAAGATCTTTATTATTTTAAAAACTCATCCTTTATTTTAGAGTAGGTCTCATGTGAGACCGTCTCACGGATCACAATCTGTGAGACGGGTCAACCCTACCCATATCCACAATAAAAAGTAATACTTCTAGCATAAAAAGTAATACTTTTCCATGGATTATCCAAATAAAGATCCGTCTCACAAAATACGACCCGTGAGACCGTCTCACACAAGTTTTTGCCTTATTTTAAGGGCGTACAAATTATTTTTAGAATTATTTAAAAAATTCCATCATTTATAATTTTATTTATTTCTTTTTAATAATAAAAACTGAAAATAAAAAAATCCAATTTTGTCTAGATAATAAAAAAAATCTAATTTAGTTTAGATAATAAAAAAATACGAAGAGTTCCTTGGAATATTTAAATTCTACCATATAGATTTTGAATTTTTAAATTTACCATCCAAAACTGAATATCTGTATACAAATATCATATGTCTATATATATATATATATATATATATATATATATATATATATATATATATATATGTGTGTGTGTGTGTGTGTGTCTATGTATATCGACCCAACACAACCAAATTACTCAGTCTGTTCACTACATGAAATTTAGATCTTAATTTGGCACAAGTCAAAAATTCTTCTTCGATTCTCGCCATCAGTTGCTCTAGACAAACAAATAGTTGTTATTTTGGATTCGCCTTTGATTCTCGAGGAATCCCAATCCAATTTGGGAGAGAAAATGGAACACCAGAGCATAGAAATTGTAGGCGAGTGTATTGAAATTTCTACAAATATGTTAACTTTATAATACCGTAAGTTTTGGCATTGGCAAAAACAATATCGAGTTGTTTCTCGCTCAATTGTTGTTTTCATTTAATTACAGGACAATAGCCGTTGGACAAGTCAAGTATTTCATATTCTATCATAAGCTCAAGCTACAGACATCATCAGAAGATAATCACTTGTATCTGTTTCTAACCTGACTGCTCTATCGAGGAAATTCTTGAAGTATGATTGTTCAACTCTAACCGTTCAGACATTAACAAATCAAGGTAGGTACGACAAATCAAGTTGTTCAAAGACTATTAGAAAAAGTATGAAACATAGTATCCTATCAACTCCTGATTGACAGAAATATTTCCTAAAATGTCAATATAAGTTTTAAAAGGTCATTTAGTACATTTTTAATGAAGAGAGGTTGACAATACCAATATGTCATAATTTAGTACAGATGATCGTTGAACAACATTTGTTCTTATTCGGAATTACCCTAACCAACCTCAATTTTTTCATTAACCATTTAATCAAGAACATCATAACTAAAGTCTGATTGCAGCCATCGGATTATGGTAAGAGCGTCTAATAATATCGCTTCATGATCTCCTAGATATTTGTGAGACCCTTAGCTTCTAATCATTCTTACTATGAAATTTGATTAGAGTTAATTTACTACAACGAAAAAACGAGTTAATTTTTCATTACAATGAACACAAATTTTATCAACTGTGATTATAATACTAAATATAGTATATAATAAAATCCCGTTTACTCACATCATTGTATAAAAAAGCGCACACATGATTGAAATCGACTACATACAAAAAATAATATCCCAGAACATACCTCGGTATATAGATACATATATACATTGGATAGACTATTCAACTTCAACTCAGATGTCTCGATCTCCAGCCTCAAATACCAACGGTCGTCGTCTGAGGTTGGCATATTTGGCTTGTCGGTATTCCTGAAGATTTCTCCTTTCAGAGGTGTTGTCAGATTTGGCAAGAAAGGGAAATTGTCTCCTCGATATGTTGGTCCTTATGAGATTCTCGAAAAGATAGGAGATCGTGCCTATCGACTTGCATTGTCGCCTTCATTATCTGGAAAACATGATGTTTTTCATGTATCTATGCTGCGGAAATATCTCCCCGATGATTCTCACGTGATTCAGCCAGACGAGACCGAGCTGGATGAGACATTGAGTTATGTCGAGAAACCGATCAGGATTATTGATCGTAAAGAAAAACAGCTCAGAACGAAAATGATTCCCCTTGTGAAAGTTCAATGGACTCGTCATGGTGTTGAAGAAGCCACTTGGGAGACTGAATCAGATATGAGACAGGAATTCCCAGCATTGTTCCACTGATGTAAAGTTCTATTACATTTCTGTATATACTCCTTACTGATATGATAGATTGCTTGTGATTTCGAGGACGAAATCGTATCTTAGGGGGGGAGAAATGTAATGCCCGAGAATTAATCACTGTTAATCAAGGATTATTGACTTATAATTTAACGTGATTACGAAAGGGCCAATTGAGACACGATTTAAGATAATGTACGGCCATTTATGTTGAATTTTAGAATGTGTTGCCGAAGCAACACCGCACCCACGGTTCAAGAAGGAGTGCACCCGCGGTTGATGGCCAGTAGGGTAGGAATTTTGGTGCGAACCAAGACCGCACCCACGGTGCAGCAACGACCGCACCCGCGGTGCTGCGTGTTGCGCGGAAATTGTGCCACTTCGCCTTATGCATGAACGGATATATATAGCAGCATGCAAGTCGGTTTTCAGAAGGTAAAAATCGAGAAAGGGTCGAGGGAGATTTGTGAAAAATCCTTACGCTTTTATCTTTCAATCCGTCCGTCTGATTTTGAATCCGACTTCGGTATTGAGTTCCTGGCAACGTAGGCTACAACTGGACGTAAGTTTTACTACGTTTTGACATGGTTTAGAATTATGATATTGTCAGAACTGAATGGAACTCATATATGTTGTTCTTGACATATGAGACATTATAAAATCGAAGTCAGACTAAGAAACGGACTGATTATGGACTTGTTATGAATTTTTAGGGTATATTGATTTATACCAGACAGATCTGAATTGTGATTGGACTACAAATTGTATCAGATATGGGTTATGGATTGTAACTATTATCTGTTGAATCGGTATTGACGGGGATATTGAAATTGTACCGTTATACCGTTGATTTGAATTAAATCCAGATTCATCAGATTGTTATTGAGTTGAACGGTATATTGACATGAGATTATTGATATTGTCATTGCCAGACAGGCTGTGAGTTCAGGACATCGACTGAGCCAGAAACCGACGAAAGAAAGGTATAAGTCAATGTGGTATTGGGAGATGGACTTGAGTCGGTTTGGACTTGGGTTTCCCTAAATCACATACTTTACTTTCATTGATATTTGCATTGAATTGATGATATACTTGTTCTCTTGATTTTAGATGACAGGTAGTAGACGATTTATCTTGTGACAGAAGTGCCGGATAGTGGTGGTATCGCCACGGCACATTGCACGATGTCTCAAGATAGGTTATTAAAGATAGAACTGCAGTCCATGACGGATAGGTCAGGACACCGGATGTTTGGTTATATCGAGTAATAGTAAATGGGAATTCGTCTATTACGGAATTCGATATAGGAATACCAGGATATTGGTTATATCGAGTAATAGGAATACGGTTCCTTCTATTACGGAATTCGATATAGGAATACCACATCTGGAAACCGGGATCCCTAGACTAGGATTGAGTCTAGTCTGAATTATGAGTTATGTCGACAGATTGATATTGATTATGTTTCAAATTTTGATACATATATATGTTACCTGATTACATGCTTTATATTGTTTTATATGATTGCATGTTTCATTGATTTATACTGGGATTATATTCTCACCGGTATATCCGGCTGTTGTCTTGTCTGTATGTGTACTTGACAACAGGTGGGACAGGATCAGGGTCCAGGAGATGAGGAGAGATCGTGATTAGAGTGGAGGCTCCGGACTTGGATTATAGATAGGGTTGAACACTTGACATTAGTTGTTAAACCTTAGTTTATTTTGAATGCATGCAGTACAGGACTCGTATTGTATTTTATACGGATATGTATATGAGTTTGATTTCACTACGTTCCGCATTTTAAAAAAAAAAAATTTAGACCATGTTTTTAATTGATTAATTAGTCCCAATTATGATTAAGAACTTGATTAGCGTCCGGGTCCCCACAAGTTGTCTCCACGATACGTCGGTCCTTATGAGATTCTTGAAAAGATAGGAGATCGCGCCTATCGACTCGCCTTGCCGCCTTCATTATCAGGAATACATGATGTCTTTCATGTATCAATGCTGCGGAAATATCTCCCTGATGATTCACATGTTATTCCACCAGACGAGACTGAGCTGGATGAGACAATGAGTTATGTCGAGAAACCGATTCAGATTATCGATCGTAAAGAAAAACAGCTCAGAACAAAGACAATTCCTCTTGTAAAAATCCAGTGGACTCGTCATGGCATGGAAGAAGCTACTTGGGAAACTGAATCAGATATGAGACAGGAATTCCCAGAATTATTCCACTGATGTGAGTTTACTATTTCAGCTTATGATATGATTGCCTGTGATATGAGTGCTTGAGATTTCGAGGACGAAATCGTGTCTCAGAGGGGGAGAATTGTAAGGCCCGAGATGTTATCATTTTTTTGAGACCCCGAAAATAAAATCGTGTTGATGGCATTTTTGTAATTAAGTGGTAAAATAGTTGAATTAAATTTAAGGGCAATTTCGTAAATAGTAGATGGCATTTTCGTAATTATTGGGATGGCAATTTCGTAATTTCTGGATGGCATTTTCGTAATTATTGAATGACATTGCTGGATGGCATTTTCGTAATTACTGGATGGCATTTTCGTAATTTTGAGAGATTTGGGCGAAAATTGGAGAAAGGGCCACGTCTCTCACCATGCAAGTTGATATATAAATTTCCAAATTGCATTTCATTCCTTCAGAGGAAACAGCCGAGAATCCCCAAAGCAAGACCTCTCCAATTTCCTTTGATTCCAGAATTAATTGTGTAATATCCGGTTATCTGATTTTGAATCCGAATTCGGTACCGAGTTCCTATCGACGTAGGCTACAACTGGACGTAAGTTTTACTACGTTTTGACATACTTTGAAATTATGCTATTGTCAGAATTGAATGGAATTCATATATGATGTTCTTGACATGTTAGACATCGTAGAATCGAAGTCAGATTAAGAAACGGACTGATTATGGAATTGTTATGAATTTTTAGGGTATATTGATTTATACCAGACAGATTTGAATTGTGATTGGATTACGGATTGTATTGGATATGGGTTATGGATTGTAACTGTGATTTGAGGATATTGTATTGACGGGGATATTGAAATTGTACCGTTATGTCGTTGATTTTGAATTAAATCCAGATTGATCAGATTGTTATTGATTTGGAAGGTATATTGACATGAGATTATTGATATTGTCATTGCCAGACAGACTGTGAATTCAGGACTTCGACTGAGCCAGAAACCGACGAAAGAAAGGTATGAGTCAATGTGGTATTGGGAGATCGACTTGAGTCGGATTAGACTTGAGTTTCCCTAAATCACATACTTTACTTTATTGCATTGATATTTGCATTGATTTGACTGATGTACTTGTTTTCTTGAATTATAGACAGCAGGTATCAGATGAGTAATCTTGTGACAGAAGTTCCTGATAGTGGTGGAATCGCCACGGGAACATTGCACGATGTCTCAAGATAATGATATTAGCGATAGAGCTACAGTCCATGACGGATAGGTCAGGACGCCAGATGTTTGGTTATATCGAGTAATAGGATTGGAATTCTTCTATTACGGAATTCGATATAGGAACACCATATTTGGTTATATCGAGTAATAGGAACGGAGTTCCTTCTATTACGGAATTCGATATAGGAACACCACATTTGGAAACCGGGATCCCTAGACTAGGATTGAGTCTAGTCTGAATTGTAGAATTGTAATTATGTTTCAGATAGTGATACATATTACTGTTACCTGATTACATGCTTTATATTTGTTTATATGATTGCATGTTTCGTTGATTTATACTGGGATTTATTCTCACCGGAGTTATCCGGCTGTTGTCTTGTCTGTATGTGTACATGACAATAGGTGGGACAGGATCAGGGTCCAGGAGATGATGAGAGATCGTGATAGAGTGGAGACTTCGGACTTGGATGTATCTAGGGTTTTGACACTTGATATTTAGATGTTGAACCTTAGTTTATTTTGGATGCATGCAGTACAGGACTTGTATTGTATTTTATACCGATATGTATATTAGTTTGATTTCACTACGTTCCGCATTTTTAAAAAAAAATTTAGACCCTGTTTTATAATTGATTAATTAGTCCCAATGATGATTAAGAACTTGATTAGCGTCCGGGTCCCCACATTTACATTTAATTGTGGATTTAAATTCCAAATATTGTAAAAGATACTTACGATTTTCAACGATGTTATGGGTTGATTCATTCATTGTAATTGGTGCATCAAAATCATTATTACCAAGATTAGACTCATCTGGGATTGATGATCTTTCATTGTCTTGTCTCCTTCGATAATTTGCACGACGGCGAGCCAATTCCATGTTCCTTGCATCCTCATTCATTGATCGTCGTCTGGTACGTTGAGCCAATCTCCAATTTATTTGTCGATCTGTTTAAAATATATGTATTTTGTAAGTGTTTTTCGCATCTAGCACACATTAAAAATATCACTTATAGACCATGTAAATATTTTTTGATCTACTTATCATACCATGCTGGTTTGAAGTAGAAATGGAGGAATTAAATTCCATTCTTCTAATCTGGTAATTTGATCGACGTCGAGCAAGGTAAGATTTTCGTCGTTGTTGGTTCATAGAATGTATCCTTTCACGTTCGTTATGAGTTAGCATTTGTCGCCTTTCGTTGATGTAAGAGCTGGAGTTGGAATTTGTCATGTCCTATATATATAGAATTATAGACCAATAGTTAATGTACATATTAAAATAAAAAAATAATAGTGGAATACATTTCAGAACAAAAGCGAGAATGGAGTGTTTAATGATTATTTTTATTGTTAATTGCATATATTATCACAAATAATTTGTTTATTACAATTGCATGTACCAAAAAACCCAAGCTTTGATGATGCTTAATTCAAGAATTTAAATTCCATAATGAAACTAATTGGAATATGAATACTTCAATTACAATAGACAAATATGCATTCGAATGATGGTAAGAGGAATTTGCTCGAAGTGAATTAAAAAAATAATATCAAAAAAGGTTTATGTACAATTTTATAAACAATAAATCAAATAAGGATTAAAAAAACAATAATGTTGAAGCAATATACTATTTGAGAAAAACAAAGTTGGAGATCCATCATATTATTTTTTTTAATAAAATACATCAAGCTATTGACAGAGGATCTTTAAACAAAACGAAAACAAATCATACAATTAATAACATATTAAACTCCATTATCTATAACGTTAATTTTCACACGAAATAAAATTTAAAGGTGCTGGAAAATAAATCAAATAGTATTTGACGAATTATTATGTTATAGTTTAAATAGTAAATTCACTCAAGTATTATCTATTTTGGCATCACAATCATAGAGATCTAAATTGAAATTGAATTTTAAATTTATATATTGAACAAAAAACATAAAATTAAAAAGCTCGTGTAGTTATTTTTATTTTATTGCAAGAAAAAAAATAACATAAAGAAATTTATTTTTTTCCGAAAATAAAATGAATTTAAAATTTTGAAGGCATGAATGAGATAATAAAATAAAAAAATTTAGATTTTCTTACGTGGTGTTGCAATGTAGAAGAACAATTCAATACACGTAGATGAGTTGAGACAATTGAGAGGTGGATGAAAATTTAACACCTTATAACATAAAAAAATTACAGATGATGATTTGGAGGAGATGGAAAAAAATTAACCACAGTTATAGTATTTTATTGATATGATTGATATGTTTGACATTTTCATAACATTCATTTTTGTTGAAGATGGAAAAAATGGAACTCACCGTAGGGTGTTGCAGCCAAACCACCGCCACTATGGAGGATGTGCTGGAGTTGGGGCGTTCGAAGGTGACTATGGAGAGGATTGCTGGCGTCGAGCGTCTCAACCAATTGCTCGAAGTATCGATAAAGACCTAAACGGTGTCCGAGGTGATAAAGCAGTAATCAAACTAAAATTAATTTAAATAGGGAAAAAATTGAAATCACCGTAAGCCAAACCACCGCCGCTAAGTAACGCTAGCTATTGCTACAATAATATATACATTCATCAGAATGTTTCCGAAGGGCTACGATTCTTCACGAATCTATGCTACTTTGGGGAACCCCTACTTTGGTTTCAAAAGTTTAAAGTTGTTGCTTCATAGATCTGTGAAATTAAGTATTTAATAGGATTTCACTGATCCAATAATCAAGATTACACACAGGCAGAACATTTTATTTTTCCATCATTTGGCGGTAAAAAGTAAAGAGGACAGAGCCATTCCAATCGACATTTTTGAGGTCGACATTCATGAGCTTGTATGTGCTCATTCTCGTATTTACCTTATGGAACCAAAGTTTTCTTAAAATTTCTCTGTGATCAGGCAATCCTTGAGAATACTTAAATGTGTGTATTTACATATCCTCTAGTAAATTAGTGTATATTGCTTCATGTCTTTTTCTTGGCTGCCTTACTCTCACACATTACATGGGTGATGGCTAGATCAACTCGGCTTTAGAGGGATTTCATTGCAGTTAGAACAGGATTCATAGCTCCACATCTTTTCACGTTATTTAACATCACATCTTCAAAGAAAAGCCCAACCCCGAAAAAAACAAAAAGAAAGATAGTATTTGTCCCTTTTTGCAACTTGTCCATTTATCCCTACAGAACCATTCGGCTACAAATTTTACTATCCGTAAAATTTAAAAGCTATATTTGTAACTTTTTAAAAATCTACTTCAAGATAGTAAAAGCCAAAAAGGTTTCAATTTGCAGCAAGAAAATGCTGGGCCATAACATACAAACAGTGCAGCCATAATGTACAAACATGAAAAGCAGGCAAACGATCCACTATATCAACCAGTGGTCCAACAAACAAAATAAAAGAAGAGAAAAGGGAATTAGGATTGAAAGAATTACCTGATTATGCGTCGATAGCGATGTGTGGACGTGACGATGTAGGGGAAAATCGAGGGACGAACCGAATTTGCCTGAGGATGGCGGTTGGCTCCTGTTATCAATGTACAGAATGGGTTCTCTCACAATTTCATTGAAGTGCCTCATATCCTAATTTCTTGTTGGCTACTTTGCACACGTATAAAATGTGAAAAAAATAAACAATTTTGATGTCATTGAATATATGAGTATTAGCATGAATATATGACTATTATCACATCAACACACATACAGTGGAGCAAATAAAACACGATAAATAATATGCCGTTACACAGTGATGAGAATAAAATAAATTTGAAGATGGAAAAAATGGAACTCACCGTAGGGTGTTGCATCCAAACCACCGCCACTATGGAGGATGCGCTGGAGTTGGGGCGTTTGAAGGCGACTATGGAGAGGATTGCTGGCGTCAAGCGTCTCAACCAATTTCTCGAAGTATCGATGAAGACCTAAACGGTGTCCGAGGTGTTACAGCAGTAATCAAACTAAAATTAATTTAAATAGGGAAGAAATTGAAATCACCGTAAGACAAACCACCGCCTCAATGGAGGAGGAGCGCGAGTTGGCGTGCTGGAAGGACACTAAGGAGAGGATGGCTGGAGTCGAGCGTGTCGATCAATTGCTCGAAGTATCGAGGAATACCGTCGAAGTCATCCTGTTCAATGACGCTTTAAGTAGTGGGAGAAAAATAAACAAACGTGGAGGAGGAAACAACAACCACGATAGATTTGCGGGTGAAATCTGAGATACGGATTTGATTTGAGAGAATCTGATTTTCAGTTTTCAAAGAAACCGATGTATGCGTTGGATATGATGGAAAGAGATGGGAACCTGGGGGAGAAAGTCAAAGGAGATGGAGGGGCATTTTTGGATAAACAAAAAACAGACCAAAGACACCAAACAGTTTTTATAATGACGGGTAATATGACAACGTATGACAGAAGAAAAAGTGTCTTTTGAGACAACCAAATGATCACTTTGAAGTTAAATAAGTTGAAATTTTCATGAGCATAAATAATTTGAAGGACGTTTATACAAAATTACAAAACTTGATTATCTTGTTTGAAGAACGAATCAACATGAGATGACATAAAAACATTGCATCTAATTCTAGAAATAAATTTTCTTTTAGCAAAAGTTAAAGACAATGTACCTCTTTTTATTTAGGTTCAAGTGACAGAATAACATTGAATTTGTCAAAACATTTGACAGTTTTTAATGGTTCCAAGAATTATAAACTGGAGTATTGGATAAAAAAAAAGTTTGAACAGAACTCAATTCCCAACATAAAACAATAACAATCAAATATAAAGTGATGGAATGAAGTTATTTAAAAACTAAAGGTTGTCATTAACATGTGAGAACTGGAGTTTTATAAAAAAATAAAGGTTGTCATCAACTCAACCAAAGACAAAAAATAAATAAAATAGGACCATTTTGATTAATTGAATATGATGAAAAATATCTGAAAACATGTAAATTAACAAAAGAAGTCATACCTAAAGGTCTTAACTTTGCATCACTGTCGTAGTATAAATGAGACATGAGTTTTTTTAAAAAATTAAAGGTTGTCATGAAGACAGCCAAAGACAAAAATAAATAAAATAGGACCTTTTTGATACATTGAATATGATAAAAAAGATATGAAAAAATGTTAGTTATGAGAAACTGTAAATTATCCGAAGAAGTCATACCTAAAGGTCTCAACTTTGAATCACACTCAGGGTATAAATGAGTAATGAGTACACACTTTAGAGCACCCTGTTCAAATATTTTTTATTGCAATTGCATATATTATCACAAATAATTTGTTTATTACAATTGCATGTACCAAAAAACCCAAGCTTTGATGATGCTCGATTCAAGAATTTTAATTCCATAATGAAACTAATTGGAATATGAATACTTCAATTACAATAGACAAATATGCATTCGAATGATGGTAAGAGGAATTTGCTCGAAGTGAATTAAAAAAATAATATCAAAAGAGTTTTATGTACAATTTTATAAACAATAAATCGAATAAGGATTAAAAAAACAATAATGTTGAAGCAATATACTATTTGAGAAAAACAAAGTTGGAGACCCATCATATTATTTTTTTTAATAAAATACATCAAGCTATTGACAGAGGATCTTTAAACAAAACGAAAACAAATCATACAATTAATAACATGTTAAACTCCATTATCTATAACGTTAATTTTCACACGAAATAAAATTTAAAGGTGCTGGAAAATAAATCAAATAGTATTTGACGAATTATTATGTTATAGTTTAAATAGTAAATTCACTCAAGTATTATCTATTTTGGAATCACAATCATAGAGATCTAAATTGAAATTGAATTTTAAATTTATATATGGAACAAAAAACATAAAATTAAAAAGCTCGTGTAGTTATTTTTATTTTATTGCAAGAAAAAAAATAACATAAAGAGATTTATTTTTTTCCGAAAATAAAATGAATTTAAAATTTTGAAGGCATGAATGAGTTAATAAAATAAAAAAATTTAGACGTGATGTTGCAATATAGGAGAACAATTCAATACACGTAGATGAGTTGAGACAATTGAGAGGTGGATGAAATTTAACACCTTATAACATAAAAAAAATTAAAGATGATGATTTGGAGGAGATGGAAAAAAAAATTAACCACAGTTATAGTATTTTATTGATATGATTGATATGTGTAACATGGCGATCGCTTGTCGATTTTGACCTTTGCCATGATGGGTGCGCTCGCATGGCAGGTCGCGAATTCAATAAAAAAAAAATTTGTTTTGGAGGGGAGATGGTACGGGAAATTGCCCGACTCTCCTCTCTCGTGCGCGTTGTGTCTTTTCTCTCTCTCTCTGTTCTTGCCATTTGCTTTTGTTTCCTTCCATGGTGTTAATGGTGCGTATCCGGCAATCTACCCCGCAGTTTGGCCTTGAATGGGATACCGATTACAACTTATCAAACTCTATTCCAATCCATTCATTACCAAACTGAATCTCAATTTTTGCGAGGAAAGAAGTAAGAAAGCAAACAAGGATTCTATCACCCAAAGTATCAACGAATTCAAAGGTATATATATCAGCTTTCCTTCGTATACTGTTTGATATATCGCCCAAAATGTTCACATCTAATTTTTTTTGCAATTTTCACACATTAATTTGTCTAATAAATTTATGATAATTGGATTCACAAAAACGAAACTTCGTGTCTTTGTATGTTTAACTTATTATTATCAAATTCAGAACAATGAGAAGGATATGTTTAATTTATTATTATCAAATTCAGAAGAGTGAAGGACGTTGTACAGTTACAGCCATCACAATGTTGTTGGACTTTTTCAGTTCTTGAAAATTTTCTTTATACCATTTTAGCTTTAAAATTGGAATATGAGGTTTTCCATCTACAGGCATCCTGATGGGGTAAATGTTAATCATGCAATCCAAACAGTTCTGCTACACTTTCTTCTTGCAGTAATCACAGCAACTGTGTTTGTTGGTCATCGTCTGATCCACAACACTAATTTTGTTCTATTAACTAGTCCGTGTTTTAAATACGCATCAGTGTTTACATTATGCTTCTGATGTTTGGCATTGCGTATCATATTTATTCATTTCGTCATATATTTCCAAGTTCTGCGAATTTTCTTTTGTACATTCGAAACTATATCAATTAAGCTCATCAATTAAGCCACTGAAACTTTTGTTGCACTCTGAGCTATCTATCAATGGTCAATATGCTGTAATGTAGAATATATTAAAGGAAAGCTTTGTCTTGAAAGTTTCGGAGGCATCTGTCAATGGTAATAGATCAGCAATCTTCGCTCTGTGGCTTGCCAATTGACCGCTGGAGCCTGGCCATGAATTGCTTTCACGTTTTTGTATTTGTGGAACTGCTGTCACCGGTGCATGTTTATTATGAGATTTTTTTGTTGTGGTGGTTGGAAAATCAGTATTTGAATTGCTTCTCTACCTTGATTCAACTGTCAGCTTCATCCATTGAGCTAAGAAAGATATTTGGTGAATATTAGTTTGCTACTTGAAGAAAGAACTTGGTTCATCTATTGAAATTTGTGAAGAAAGATAGTTGCGCATGATGCAGAACTTTGTCCTCAAACGATTCGAGGAAGCGCAATTATTTTTAGATGATGTTGCGGTGTCTGGTGGACAGGGAGGGCTATCGTAACAAGGTTCTTGGAGGTGAATATGCTTCTTGATATATGATTCGATGTTTCAATTTATGTTGCCGTGTCCTTTTGTTTTGGCTATTCATTATTCAGAATAATTCCGTTTTGATTTAGTTAAGTTAAATTTTACCTGTGGAAACTTGGTACATCAAGACCTAGGGCTCGAATGATCCTCCGAAATTCTGTCTTATTTGGACACTGAGTTTTTGTGGCTTTTCATGTTCCGGTCAATGTGGGGAGAAGAATCGGACATATAATTTTTTCTGGATCATAATTATTTAAAAATAAGTATAATTGGTTTTTAGCTCAAGAGAGAAGCTGAATAATGCATCGAAAATGATTAGCAGATGGATAAAATTTCCAAATTCATATGTAAAAATACTATAATTATTTTTAAAATTCAATTATATTATATGATACAATATAAAATAGACTTTATGTTATATTATCGTACATCATGTTGTGACAGCCAATTTTTCTCTTTTTGTGAACTTTTAAATGCTAAAATGAAATGTTATTTTTTTTATTTTTAGCCCAGAAATTAGTTAATTTAAATGATTTATGAATTTAGCTTAAAGTTAAATATCAAATTTTAGGTGAATCAAAAGATTTTAAAGAATCTTTTTAGCAAATTAAAAATTAAGAGATTTAATTTTAGAGCATGGTTTTTAATGTTTTATTAATAATTTTATTTTTTAGTTAAATTGTTATGCTAGCATTTTATTAAATTTGCATAGTTTTGAAAAAATAAAATGATAAACCACCACATACACCCACCAATTGTGCGCACACACACTAAAGAAACCTAGGGTTTTTGGCTCCCTAGATGCTACCACCATTTCTCCTCTCCTGTATTGATACTTTAGTTAGTTTTTTTTTACAAGTTCTGTCAAGGAAAAACATTTTGCGATCGTTTCCCGTTTATCCTCCACGTTTTTTTTGCACCGATATTCGTTTATTCGAGCTTTTATACGTAAAGACATGTTCTAGATCTTTCTTGACGCATCAATCTTGTTGTATACGGCTATTTGATAATACTTATGCATGAAAAGCGTTTTTATATATGAAAGATTTGAATCAAAACAAATATTTGTATGCTGAATTTTTTTTTGTGCAAGATCTTTCAAGAGTTCGTGAGTTTTTGTTGCGTAGGCGTCGTGTGGATCATTTGGGTGTTATTTACCAGTCTTTAAAGGGTCGGAAGTGGTCTAGTCCCACGAAGAATATGCAGAGCGCAAGCTGTCGCATTGACGCGCATGGGGGCTGCTCCTCATGTTCGGGTGGTTGGGTGCAGGTTCGGGCTGGGCTAGGACAGCGTGTTAGGTTGCTGGTCAAAGTTGAGTTGAGTCCCGAGTCGTGAGGGTAAGTCGCAAGTGGTTTTATTTAATTCGGGAGTCGTACGGGTAAGATGAAAGTTTTTGGGATGTTTTGAATTGTAAGTTATAAGTGGTGGCACCGGGTTCGGGGGTCAATCCAAAGAGGTCCACGACGTTCTTAAATAAATATAATATGCAAAAATATTATTTTTGAGTTATGTAAGTTGTCTAATCAATACGAGTTTGGAAGATGGAGAACGTGTCCGGAGACTTTTCCAATTTATCTTATGGGTATCTTATGATTAGTAGTTAATATCCAGTTCAAAGGCTATGATGATCTTTGTCGGACAAGCGTTGTGGTGTTAGTTTGATCAAACGGATTATGTTATGGTTCCACATTTCAATGAGTAGAACTTTACGCAAAATGATTATGTTTATGTTATGTGAAACATGAAGCACGTTTATGAAATTATTTATGCAGAGAAGTCACGTAGTATTTATTTATGCCTAGTTATTTTACGTATTAATTTTGTTTAAATAACATTTTTTGCTTTTATTATGTAGTATTTGCTACTTACAGTTTATGCATAATGAGTCTTTAGACTCATTAGGCTTGATTGATGCAGATGACATTGTTGAGGAAGCTGGAGGTGATGATCAGTGAGCAAACTCGGGATTTAGGCAGTGCATGCCAGATGAACTTCCAGTTTATGAGTGTTAAAATTGATTTAGTACTCTGATTTATTTTGTTTACTCGTGGTTGAGAACAATTTATTTTGTTGGTTCATTGGGAATATTTTATGGACGTTGGCGTGGATGTTTTTTTTATGCCTCAAAATAATCAGCATCTGAATTGTTTATTATTTTTTTTCAAATTTTGTTGGTTTAATTACTAAAATTTTCGAAAATGATGTGTAGGTTTTTATTGAGTGTAAAATTTAAGAATTAATTAGATTGAAAAATTTTATTTTTCGCATATTTTAAGTCGTATTCAGAGGAAGGTAATGATAAAAGGTTGTGCCTACTGTCGGTTGCGAGTAGCTCAGGAAGTCACGTCTCAAGTTTGTATGTTTTTACAATTTTAAATGTAATCAGTATTAAAGTGCGAGTTTATTTAAGGGAGAATTGGGGAAAAATCCCTATTCAGAAAGTGGAACTTGAGTTCAGTCCCTAGCTCAGAAATATTTTAGCTGCACTTCCTGACACATAGAAAAATTTATTTTACACTCCCTGTTTGTAAAAAAAAATAGTATTTAGCGACGGTTTAAAAAAAACCGTCGCTACTTAAAGCGACGGTTAAACCGTCGCTAAATATAGCAACAGAAAAGTAAACCCTTCACTAAGTTTAAAATGCGACGGTTTTGTATTTCTGTCGCTAATAGCGACGGTTTAAACAAAAACCGTCGCAAATGTATCCATTTTTTAAAATTTTTCTCTTAAACTTGGGTACATATATTCTGAGAGGAACTACTAACAAAAAAATTGAAAATTTGAGCATATATTCTGAGAGGAACTACTGACAAAAAAATGCAAAATCATGTCTCGATTTAATGAAGTAAGAGTTGGGAAATCAACTCTTTACCATGGTTTTAATCCACCTAACACAAGTCAATAGCATAATAATTTCCAGCACAAAATAGGTTTATGGAAGCATACTATCACCATAATTTCAGTATATTTCATACAATATTGAGCACATAAATTGAGAATTTGAGCATATATTCCAAGAAGAACTACTAGCATAAAAATTCAAACTCATATCTCAATTTATTGAGTAAGAGTTAGGAAATCAACAACTTACCATGATTTTAATATACCTAACAAAAGTTGATATCATAATAATACTCAGCACAAAATAGGTTAATTTCATCACACAAACACAACAATTTTAGTATATTTCGTACTCTATTAGATACATAAATTGAGAATTTGAGCACATATTCCGATGGGGACCACTAGCATAAAAAAGTAAACTCATATATCAATTTATTGAGTAAGAGTTGGGAAAGCAACTCCTTACCATGATTTTAATCTACATAACAAAAGTCAATATCATAATAATATTCAGCACAAAATAGGATAATTTCACCATACAACCAAAACAATTTCAGTATATTTCATATTATATTAGGTACACAAATTGAGAATTTGAGCATAAATTTCGAGGGAAACCACTAACATAAAAACGCAAACTCGTGTCTCAATTTAATGAGTAAGAGTTGAGAAACAACTCATTTCCATGATTTTAAGCTATTTAACAAAAGTAAATATCATAATAATATTCAGAACAAAATAAGTTTATCCAAGTATACAACCACAACAATTTCAGTATATTTCGTACTCTATTTGGTATATAAATTGAAAATTTGAGCATATATTACAAGGGGAACCAGTATCATAAAAAAGCAAACTCGTGTCTCGGTCTATTGATTAAGATTTGGGAAGCCAACTCATTACCATGATTTTAATCTACCGAACAAAAGTCAATATCATAATAATATTTAGCACAAAATAGGGTAATTCCACCATACAAACACAACAATTTCAATATTTTTTTATGTATTATATTGGGTACATGAATTGAGAATTTAAACATAAATTTTTAGAGAAACCACTAGCATAAAAATGCAAATTCATGCCTCAATTTTAATGGGTAAGAGTTGAGAAATCAACTTTTTACCATGATAAAAGTCCAACTAACACAACAATTTCAGTATACAACCACTACAATTTAAGTATATTCCGTACTCTATTGTGTACATAAATTGAGAATTTGAGCATATATTCTTAGATGAACTACTAACAAAAAAATGCAAAATCATGTCTCGATTTAATGAGGTAATAGTTGGGAAATCAACTCTTTACCATGGTTTTAATCCACCTAAGACAAGTCAGTAGCATAATAATTTCCATCACAAAATAGGTTAATTCAAGCATACAATCACAATAATTTCAGTATATTTCATACACTATTGAGCACATAAATTGAGAATTTGAGCATATATTCCAAGAAGAACTACTAGCATAAAAATTCAAACTCATATATCAATTTATTGAGTAAGAGTTAGGAAACCAACTACTTACCATGATTTTAATATACCTAACAAAAGTTGATATCATAATAATACTCAGCACAAAATATGTTAATTTCATCACACAAACACAACAATTTTAGTATATTTCGTACTCTATTAGATACATAAATTGAGAATTTGAGCACATATTCCGATGGGGACCACTAGCATAAAAAAGTAAACTCATATCTCAATTTATTGAGTAAGAGTTGGGAAATCAACTCCTTACCATGACAAATTATGTACCTAATATAATATGAAATATACTGAAATTGTGTTGGTTGTATGGTAAAATTACCTTATTTTGTGCTGAATATTATTATGATATTGACTTTTGTTATGTAGATTAAAATCATGGTAAGGAGTTGATTTCCCAACTCTTACTCAATAAATTGAGATATGAGTTTACTTTTTTATGCTACTGGTCCCCCTCGGAATATGTGCTCAAATTCTCAATTTATGTATCTAATAGAGTACGAAATATACTAAAATTGTTGTGTTTGTGTGATGAAATTAACCTATTTTGTGCTGAGTATTATTATGATATCAACTTTTGTTAGGTATATTAAAATCATGGTAAGTAGTTGGTTTCCTAACTCTTACTCAATAAATTGAGATATGAGTTTGAATTTTTATGCTAGTAGTTCTTCTTGGAATATATGCTCAAATTCCCAATTTATGTGTTCAATAGTGTATGAAATATACTGAAATTATTGTGATTGTATACTTGAATTAACCTATTTTGTGCTGGAAATTATTATGCTACTGACTTGTGTTAGGTGGATTAAAACCATGGTAAAGAGTTGATTTCCCAACTATTACCTCATTAAATCGAGACATGATTTTGCATTTTTTTGTTAGTAGTTCATCTAAGAATATATGCTCAAATTCTCAATTTATGTACACAATAGAGTACGGAATATACTTAAATTGTAGTGGTTGTATACTGAAATTGTTGTGTTAGGTGGACTTTTATCATGGTAAAAAGTTGATTTCTCAACTCTTACCCATTAAAATTGAGGCATGAATTTGCATTTTTATGCTAGTGGTTTCTCTAAAAATTTATGTTTAAATTCTCAATTTATGTACCCAATATAATACATAAAAAAATATTGAAATTGTTGTGTTTGTATGGTGGAATTACCCTATTTTGTGCTAAATATTATTATGATATTGACTTTTGTTCGGTAGATTAAAATCATGGTAATGAGTTGGCTTCCCAAATCTTAATCAATAGACCGAGACACGAGTTTGCTTTTTTATGATACTGGTTCCCCTTGTAAAATATGCTCAAATTTTCAATTTATATATCCAATAGAGTACGAAATATACTGAAATTGTTGTGGTTGTATACTTGAATAAACTTATTTTGTTCTGAATATTATTATGATATTTACTTTTGTTAAATAGCTTAAAATCATGGTAATGAGTTGTTTCTCAACTCTTACTCATTAAATTGAGACACGAGTTTGCGTTTTTATGTTAGTGGTTTCTCTCGAAATTTATGTTCAAATTCTCAATTTATGTACCTAATATAATATAAAATATACTGAAATTGTTTTGGTTGTATGGTGAAATTACCCTATTTTGTGCTGAATATTATTATGATATTGACTTTTGTTATGTAGATTAAAATCATGGTAATGAGTTGCTTTCCCAACTCTTACTCAATAAATTGAGATATGAGTTTACTTTTTTATGCTAGTGGTCCCCCTCGGAATATGTGCTCAAATTCTCAATTTATGTATCTAATAGAGTACGAAATATACTAAAATTGTTGTGTTTGTGTGATGAAATTAACCTATTTTGTGCTGAGTATTATTATGATATCAACTTTTATTAGGTATATTAAAATCATGGTAAGTAGTTGATTTCCTAACTCTTACTCAATAAATTGAGATATGAGTTTGAATTTTTATGCTAGTAGTTTTTCTTGGAATATATGCTCAAATTCTCAATTTATGTGCTCAATATTGTATGAAATATACTGAAATTATTGTGATAGTATGCTTGAATTAACCTATTTTGTGCTGAAAATTATTATGCTACTGACTTGTGTTAGGTGGATTAAAACCATGGTAAATAGTTGATTTCCCAACTCTTACTTCATTAAATCGAGACATGATTTTGCATTTTTTTGTTAGTAGTTCCTCTCAGAATATATGCTCAAATTCTCAATTTATGTACCCAAGTGTAAGAGAAAAATTTTAAAAAATGGATACATTTGCGACGGTTTGTAGTTAAACCGTCGCTGTTAGCGACAGAAATACAAAACCGTCGCATTTTAAACTTAGCGAAGGGTTTACTTTTCTGTCGCTTTATTTAGCGACGATTGTCTTAAACCGTCGCTAAATACTATTTTTTTTTCCATCAGGGAGTGCAAAATAAATTTTTCCATTTGTCAGGGAGTGCAGCTAAAATAGTTCTGAGCTAGGGACTGAACTCAAGTTCCACTTTCTGAATAGGGATTTTTCCCCAATTCTCCCTTTATTTAATTGCATGTTTAAATTTTGAATAATATTTAATTTGTTATATAAATATTATTGTTATGCATGTTGGTTATATGTTGGGTTTGATTATGAAACAGTATGCCTCCCCGACGTATGGTTGATCGCGAGGACCGTGGGGCTCGTGAGGAGGAGATAGCTTACCTTCCACGTCGACCACCAGTTACTATCCTTACTCTCTCTCCTCTCAGGAACTACTAAGCAACATGATTGATTTTGTCCACGAAAGTCTCTCAAAGAAAATTGACTTGGTACAAGATCAACTAGTTGAAGTTTCGGCTCAAGTCAGTTCAGCAGTCCTTCTCCTCATTGGATCAGCATGTGTTGACAAAAAGGGGGACGAAAGCTGACAACAGCAGTGGGGAGTAGCAGCAAGAAAAGGGCTGAACCAGACAAACCAACTGACAAAGGACCAGCTGAGAAGAAGTCCAAGAAATGATCAAGAGTCCTAATTCAGTTGATAGTCTATTGGACATCTGTATTTTTTTTTCATTTTGAAATGTATGTACGAATCTGTACTTGCCTCTTTCAAACTCAATGAAAAATCTTTTCTGATTATGTACTAATTTGTATATTATTTTATCTACAATCAATTTCTTCATGAGGTTAATCAGTTCATCAGTCCAAGACATCTAAGTTTTGTCAAATGCCAAAAATAGGGAAATTATTGGAAGATTATAAGTTTCAGAGTTTGAAAAATATATTTGCAAAAGAACTGAAGGACCAAACTGATCGGACAAATCGTAATTGAAATAAGATATAAATCCAATGACGTAAAATTTCAGTTAACGAATCGATATTTAAAACTGAAAAATTCGATTAACTAAACTGAGAGAGTCCTTGTCAACTGAAGTATCCCGAATTGAAATAATATCACTTTGGACTGAAAATGTCCAGCTAAACTGATATGTTGATCAGTCGACTCTTGATCAGTTAGCCATGACATCAGTTGATATAGCAGACGACAGACAGACAGTTCGTAAACAAGCAAAACAGATGTAACAGAGCAAAACAGTCTAATATTTCGTACTACTGTTAGATAAAGTCAACAACTTGAACTAATCGATGATTCAACGAATATTTGTCATTCCATTCAATACGACCGTTGGGATTGAAGACTATATATAACTGATCAACTTAGTTGAACACAAGATGGTGAACATATTGAACACACTATTGAAGATCATCGATCGATTGCGATACTCTCTTCAAGCATTTTTTAAATCTACAAATCGCATACTTACGCTCTTATTTTCATTGTATTTATTCATAGCAATCAGGCTACTTGTTAAGAGAGAATCAGTTTTAGGATTGTAAGGAATTTGAAAAAAAATAAGAGTTTCAGTTTGGAAGTGTATAAATCCAACTGAAGTGGATTATAACAATCTGTTGTAATACATCAAAGTCTTTTAGTGAAAAACATATCCTTGAGATGGAAGAGGTGATGTATGAGCACTTGAAGACTCCGAATATCCATAAAATTCGTGTGTTCTAGTTGATTAGTTATTCAGTTTTCACAAAATTCTACACTTGTATTCAATCTATATTTCACTCTATATCCGCACTATTATTAATTGACTGATTTATTTCGACATACAAGATTTCAGGATCAGTCATATAAAAGACTAATTCATCCCACAAAAGATAATAAAAAGCCCGATGTTTATTCGACCCCCTTCTAAACACTCTGATTATATTAACCGATCCTATCGCTGGTTGAGCTCTTAGAATGGCCTGATAATCAACGGTTGGATTGGTGAGATTTTCAATCACTTGCATATGAGCATCAGCAGGTTTTCTTGCACTTCTAAATGACCATATCCGAACTGGTCAGATTGTCCTGATAAATAATTGGATCAACTTTTATTTATGTTTCGTTCAAAGTGGTTGGCAATGATTCTACCTTAGAATGGACGTCTTCATCGATCTGGTCTTGCATCATTGGAGAAAAAAATGGTCCATATATGACTGGTCAAACTCAAATTGTGAGAGTGACATAACCAATTCATCCATTGAGCTTAACGGGATCTCTGGGAGATCTTCATTTTTAACATTCGAGGGAGGAACAGTTGTCACATATTATGACTTATTTTTATATCGGTGGCTTGAATTTGTTCTGACATTACTACCTCCTCAACAACCGGAACCTTTGCCACTTCTAGGAGTTCATACTCCGGCCTCTTCACTTTAACCATCATTGACAAAGTCAGGGCATCAATTTCGATCTGACCGATGACCGCTGCATCATCCTTGGCAGTAGGTCCATGAGCGGTAAAGTCTCTCCTTTCTGTTGGATTAATTACCATAAGACACTTTTTCAGCTCAAGATCTATGAATTCTCGCCGTCGGAGAGCTTAAGAGATAACACATGTCTCTGCCCATAACAGAATCCCCTGTTCCATTGTTGTTACCTCTTTCACCTTCTTCTCTTTTATAATAACTTCAAAGTGATGTTCCAGTAATCTACCCAGCTTTCAAACTCGGTCATATTTTACTTTGCGATTTAATTAACTCTCTCCATAGCAAGATTGATGGTGGCTTGAACTAGTGAGATTTTGGGTGATTCTACAAGAATACCAATATCTTTGTCCTTTGGATCAATTAGGGGCATACCGGATTGGTGAAATGATTCTTCTGGTTCCACTATCTTCACGCCTTTTAACGAGGAGATAGAACGACTGGAGTTGGAGCAGGGAAAAGTTGTTCCGAAACATGTTTGATTAGTTTCATCTTTTTCATTTTGGTTTTCCTGTCTGTTTTCCTTTTTAGAGAATACTTGAGTAAGAGGGACCTTTTCTCTAGCATCTTAATATGACTCTGACCGAGTATGACATGGTAAATCTTCGAAAGAGATTCAAGCAGTTGTATTTTTTCGATCATACAAGCTTGAAGATGATTGAAGATGAAGAATCAAACAAATTCAAGAAATTGAAGGAGTTCAAAGAAGTATTTCATGAAGATGTATTGAGTAACCAAGCATTCGAGCGCAAAATGACCTCGGAAGACAGCTTGAGAGCTCAAAACAGCACGCCAAGCCGAGGCAGGCACGTCCCAGCGGCTGTTTCCACCTGCCCTAGCATGCCCAGTCCAAGACAAGCGCGCCCCAAAGACTATTTCCACCCGCCCTAGCATGCCCTGGCCGAGATAGACACGCCCCAACGGCTGTTTCCACTCCCTAGCGCGTCCTGTGTGTTAAGATTGGAACTTGGACCTAACTCAATCCCAAAAGCTAGCTCAAGGGGGAAGGATTGTCCAAGCCAATATATGCCACTCAAAGGTTATTTATCTAACCGATGTGGGACATTTAACACACCCCTCTCACGCCCAGGAATGAACATCTGGAGCGTGGAATTTACAAATGACCCAATTATGGGCAGAACGGGTGGCCTAATTATAGGCAGTCCAACACATAACGGTGAAACCCGGGCTCTGATACCATGTTAAGATTGGAACTTAGACCTAACTCAATCCCAAAAGTTAGCTCAAGGGGGGAGGATTGTCCAAGCCAATATATGCCACTCAAAGGTTATTTATCTAACCGATGTGGGACATTTAACACTGTGCGCCCCAGAGGGGACTCCTACATGCCCTAGCGCATACCCCTCGGCGAGAAGTTCAGAAATTCGGAATTTTGAAGCAAATTAATTATAGAAACACTATTTTCAAGTTTTAGAAGATATTTTATCATATTTTATATAAACACTATTTCGAGTTTTAGAAAATATTTTATCTTCTTCCTGTGATAATCATATTAAGTCCACGATCAAAAACTTTGTTCTTTGTTTGGATCAAAATAGAGATTTCAAACATTTTTTTCTGCATTGAGACTAGGGTACACAAATTTCAAAAATTCGGAGTCGATACGGCGGCAATGAAGTGGCGGTTGAGGAAGCATTGTCAGTCAAACTTTTTTTCCTTCTAAATATGTGATGGACGAAAGTTGTATTGAGAGGGATAAGATATTTTTTTATGTATTTTGTGTCTTGTGTTGTATGTTATGTTATCAACATTTGATAACATATATATTAAAATACAGAAGTCTTCTGTAACTAGGATTCCTAATCCTAATGTCCTTAGAACTCTTAAATTTTCATTAATTAAATTCTCATATTAATTATATCATGAATTAATAAACTTTTGATAATGAATGATATATCTATACATCAACATAAAGTATATGTGTGTGTGTATATATATATATATATATATATATATATATATATATATATATATATATATATATATATATATATATATATATATTATTTAAAATTAAATAATCGTTATTTAATTCTTTGATTAACTTATTAGTAAAATAATTTTAGACACCTATTCTATGAGAATTTTTTTATATATGAATAGTTATTACTACCAATATTATTATTTAATTACTGAATTTCAAATTCACTAAATAAATAATTGTGAACTCATTATAATTACGATCGACGATATGACAACACTATGTATCAATGATACATATCTTGTTCATATAACGAAAATCGAAAATTTCGAAGATCAAAATTTCTACTAATCTATTTTTGGCAGCTGTCAGTTTTGTGAATTCCCTCATCAAAACATGTAATTCCCATTTTCTTACTCAATTAGCAGTTAAGTTAACATCTACTTGTTTCATCATATGCAATCAACTTATAAAATCATTTATAAGCATTTTTTTATATCTATTAAACTATATTCACCAAATTCAATTTCTTGAACTTTGACTATCTTATTGGGAATGCAGAATCTGATACTAATATGATCATCAATGGTTCATGAATACTTCTAGCTGCAGGTTTACGTCTCCTCGTGATTTAGAATAACATTTATTCTTATTCGAGCTTATCCTAATTTGCCACATTCTTTTCATCAACCTCTTGATCAAGAATGTCAGAACTCAAGTTTGATTGCACTAATCAGATTATGGTAAAAGCATCTAATAGCATCGTCTCATAATCCTCTAGGTATCAATGATAGTTCCTACATTAAACTCATGTTATGATAAGCGTAAAGTACGGCCCTTTTGACTCGTAAATCACAATCAAAACTGCAACCATTGATATATCGAGAGTTGCATAATAATTCAATAACGATGTGATATATCTTTGAGTAATAATAGTTATATGTTATGTGCAACTGAAGAAACATCTTTCCAAAATGAACATGTCTTACTATGACCATAGTTTCCTTGTACTATTAATTCATCAGATCACATAGGATATCTTCACTCATAGCCAAACAGTGAATCCCCGAATACAATGCATTTGCTCCTACGTATTTCAAAACTACACTCACCTCATGACCCCTCAATGAAGTCGGTAAACAGATCAAAGTGCATGCTAGTACGTATAACCTCTATGTTGTCATTCGTTAAAGGACTAATGGTGTTCAAACATAACCGCGTACTATAACACTCGATAAATGATAAGCATTTGGACAGTCCGATGGAAGGTTGTACAGTGAATCTTCAAATGATCATCTATCTGTATGAATGAACATCTCCATGCCTTTACCAATGAAACGTTATGTTTACATAACAGATGTTAGTCTCAAACTCGAGCGACCTTTATCATAATTTTAGGCTGCTGATTCAACTGGGAACTTGTTTAGAATATATGATGCACTTCCTAATGAGTTTCATGATCTTACATTGTGAGACAGACATCATGATACATATTATATATTCAAGAGTTTTATCTATGCAGCTTGCATGTGTATATAGATAAAATAAATGTCATAGTTAGATAAAACCGTAAGATATTATTAAAATAAAGATCGATTTTACATTAAAGTCAATAAAGTCCTGTAACGTTCAAAAATCAATCAATGTAAACCACATGCATGCAAACGATTTAAATTGCTTACTTGCTTTACTTAATCGATTTTAAATGCTTACATGATGAATACTATATGATTAAGGTTCTAATTGCATGATTTTATGAATAATGTAGATTTAATCCGAATATTCAATAATAAGATAGGGAAAGGAGACCGAGGACGATAAAGATAAAATAATTATTTTTCAATAAATATTTTCAAGGCTTATTAATATATAACTAAATATGATTAAATTTTTATAAAAATGGTAGAGTTAAAATTATTTTATGAGACGATCTTAATTTTATCCGGGAAACCGATTTTGGCCAAACGAAGAACTTTTAAAAGGCCAAAATTATCATTTTTGAAAACTAATATTTATATACTTTTATTTTTCAATTAAATAGATGTTATTGGGCCTAAATTACCTAAGATTAGTAGGTCCAATTGCTCCTAAATTTAAAGGCCCAAAATCTAAGCCAATTAACATGCAAATTAAAATCTATAAAATAGAAACCTATTGTCTTTTGTACACCATAGCAGCCGAAACACTCACACACACACTACACACACATTTTCGAAAAAATCAAAAGCAAAAACAAGGATTCTTCGTCGCTCGTTCGTCCTTCTTCGCGTCTCACGCTAACTATCGTATATTCGAGCGTTCTAAAACGTAATAAAGGCACACTTTTAAATTTTTTTGATGTACCATTAAAATCATAATATTCATTTTTTACGTATTTTAGCATGAAAATTATTTGAACACAAATCGCTTAACGTTTTGATGATTATTTTTAAAGTTTTGACGATTTTACGATTCGTTTGTGAACGTTATGAATTCTAATAAACATGCTGTCAATATAGGATGACTAAGGGCTAGGAAAAGTGTCGTTTAAGGGGCAACACGAGGGCTGGACGAGCATGTGAGGGTTGTGCATGGTGAAGGGCCGCGACCTAGGGTTTCATGAGGGTTAAGGCTCAGTCATGGGAGTTTGGGCGAGGGGCTGTGCGTAAAGGTTAGATCCGGTCAGAGTTTGTCTCAATAGGGTCTGGTGCAGTCATGGAAGGGTCCCTAGGCAGGCTATAGGGTGGCTTGAGAAAGAGGGAAGAGCTCATAAACCCTAGGACTCCTCCCATGCACGCGCATGGCATGATTCGGCAGCAAGGGGCTCGCGACTGGTTTAGGGGCGTAGGCTGGTCTAGTAGGATCTAGGGAGGATGGCTTGGGGTCGAGGCTTTGTCTGGTGCAGCATGGTGCATGGTGGCTCGATGAGGGAGGGTCGTGGCTAGGAGTTCATGCGTAAGGGTGGTTCGTGTGGGCTGGGGCTGGTGTGCTGGTACAGGAGGGTTCATGTAGGGTCCAAGAGGGTCAAGGTTAGGTCTGGTTCTAGGGGGCTGGAGGGTGGCTCGGTGTTTGGCAGTCATGGCATGACTTAGAGCTTATGGTTCGAATTGGCTAGTATCAAAGGAGATGGTTCGAACCATGGGTCCACGGGGGCTGGTTGGTGGCTCACAGTGGTATTTTAAGTATGAAAAGTTTATAATTAATTTTGGGAAGAAAATATTAAATATTGAAATAATTCGAGATTAAAACGCTTCACGATTTATTAATTAAGGAAATAAATCGAAAGGCTCGGGTTTACGTCCAAGAAAAATATAAGAAATTAATTTTAAGCTTATATGATGGTTTGGATAGGCTCGAGTCGATAAAAGTAAGAAAACGTTAAAATCGAGAATTTTAGATTCCAAGGGCAAAATGGTCATTTTACGTCCCGGGTAGTACGAAAGTCTTGGCAGTGTCCCGAAGAATCATAATGCAGGCTAAATGATATTTTAAAATGTTTATGATGAAAATATGAAATTTTATGATGCATGATAAAGTTTTACGATTTTTCTTGTTACAATATTTTTTTTCGAATGTGAAAAATACGATATTTTAGATTAAAAAGAAAAGAAAAAAATTTTGAAAGATGTGAATTGGCTGTGACATAAAGGATTTGAATATGATTTTTGGGAATATCGTGAGGGAAAAGGCCCACAGGGGCCCGCTTACGGGAGAAGGCCCCAGAGGGAGCTCAACGATCGTATTTCCATTTTACATCAGTGCCTAGTGTCCGTTCCCATTCACAATGGTGAGCTAAGACTTATCAGTCGACCAGAAGATACATCTAGTCAATTTCAAGTATCAAACTTCACCCAAAATGATAAATGATTGAAAGCTTTACGATTTGACGATTAAATTATGCTTAGAAATTTATGCTAGCGTATTTTGAATAAAAGTATGACTTTAATGCATGTGCGTGTATATATATTATTTATTATTCATGTTTACAACACACTAAGTCATTAGACTCACTAGGTTTGAATGTCGCATGTGAGGATGAGGTTGAGGGAGGCGCTGATGCTTAAGCAGATCGAGGTCGGCAGTACACTCACGATGGAGTATGGACACTTATTTTCCACATTAGCTTGATAGTTAAAGTTTTAAAGATTTTGATAATGATTTATTAGATATTTTTACGCTTTATTTTGAAGTTAGTTTTGATCATGTTAAAAGGTAGAAGTTGGAATTTTGTTAATTGACGATTTAGAGATTTTATGCACTTGAAATTTTTAATGTTAATTTAAGTTTTTGGTTATGAAATGTTGAGTTAATGAAATGAGAACTTCGAATTTTATTCTTCAAGAGGAAAAAAAATTTAATAGGATTTTAAAATAAAAAAATAGTGGACATTTCAAGTCCAAATCATAAGTTGGCTAGTTTGACAACTACTCTAACATCGCAAGGTCACTGAAAAAGTCAGCTAACTTGTTGCAATATTTGAAACAGCACACGCAGAACAAAAGTAGCAGCACCAAGAAATTGGAGAATCAAATGGGCCAAAGGACTTGAACACAGACTCATAAAATCAGTTACACAAGTTACGAAAGGAAGCTGATCAGACGACAACACTAAGCAGTTCGGGGGGAAAGTACTGCCAAAAACAGAACATGCAGAACACATCAACTCTGATGAGTGAAAAAGATCTGAAGGAGATTGACCGAAAATTTCGGTTGGGAATAATTCTAGCAAGCGGACTAGGTCAAGTTATAGTAAATGGACTAGCAGTCCAAGTATCGATCCCACAGAGACTATTATTTAATTACTAAGATTCGATTATTTTATTTAATCTAGGCAAACAAAAATGAGTGATTGATTATTATTTCAGCTAAGTAAATTTTTAAACTAATGTATGCTAATTAAATAACTAAATCAAATATCCGAGATGCTTGAAACTTGGGGATTTTCAAATTTGAATGAAATGACCGGGAATACACGATGATAACAGACTTTTGATTAATAGCATGCAATGAAATGATTTAACTATAGATCACTTGATGTCACGATGCGATTCTCTATATTAATTATAAATCTATTTCTAGAATTTATAATCCTATTTTCATTTAACAGTTCAACTATTTCTAATTGAATTTAATTAAACAAAAACGCATTCATCAACGATAGAATCACAGCTGTCGCCTAAAATCGCACACTGAAACCGAATACTATTTCTAGTCGGTTTAACCACGTGTTGATTAAAATTTTTTGAAGCTAAATTTAATCAATTCTCTTTCGAGTCAAGATTAAACAACAAACATGCAAATAATTGGCCAAATTAAAAGCACGAAATTTAGACAAATATTAATCAATAACATAGAACGATTTTATAAATCAAACACTTCAATGAATAACAAAAATCAATCGTTTGTTCCTATCGTGGTCCTGATCACAAAAGAAAACTACTCCATAAATTCAAAACCAAAATCAAATTTAATAATTGAATTCATGAATAAAAACTAGGAAATTAAAAGAGACGAGAAAATCTCAGCGGTGGCGCGCAGATCTGCGTGTGAAGCGCGTCGGTTTCTCCCTCGATTTTCTCCCCGAGCCGTTGCCTTCTTCAACAAATATCAAATCTCCTCTGAAAAGCTCCAAAGTCGGCTGCTATCTCCCCGAAATTCAACAACCCTTGATTCTTTTCCGATTTTTCCTTTTATTTCCCTCTAGATTACGTGCAAATCTTTTCCAAAATCGCGATCTGAATTTACGCACACGGACCCCGTGCTTGCATCCGGGCAAGGATCCGTGTAGACTCTGCCCAAGCGTTCTTCCAGATTGGTGGACACGGACCCCGTGTAGGGGTCCGTCCTGAGGTCCGTATAGATACTGTAATTTTCTTCTTCTTGATGCAAGCGACACGGACCCCGGATATAGGTCCGGCAAGGGGTCCGTATACATACTGTAAATGTCTTCCTTTGGCTTCTGATGAACGGACCCTTACACGGGGTCCGTGTATGGGTCCGGATGTCAACTTTTGCTATTTTTCCGGCATTTTTGACGTGGCATTGCGGAGTTTGACTTCTCTTTCATTTCTTTGGCTTTCATCTCTTTTGGTCAAACCTACAAGTTGCCATAACAGTACGAATTAAGCGCATAACCCGGAATAAAACATGCCAGATAAGCACGAAAACGACAAAATAAAAACCCTAAAACGCTATATAATTCGTGCTTATCAACTCCCCCACACTTAACCTTTGTTCGTCCTCGAACAAATCAGACAAGAATAAGGATGAGAAATATTTCAGATTCAGAACTCAAGTGACACAATCAGAGCTTCTCAATTTGTTAAATCCGTTCACCCCCGGTCAAAAGATTACGCTTCGCAAATCACAAGATTCGTTTTCGTTGCAATTTAAAAATCTAACAGTCACCAGTAAAGATCAACGGAACAAGATGTGTGTAGTGTGCATGTCAGACTCGTACTCATCTCCAGCTACTTGGTTTCATGATCACTTATTTTCATTTGTTATCGAAACGCCCCATATGCTTGACTTTCATACCCCTCTCTACTAAATGTTGAACGACAGTGACTTGGTTAATAGGTCTTTTTAAGCTTATAACGTAAGGCCAAGGCTCACGGCTACAATAAAAGTTAGGGAATCAAAAGTGAGATACAATAAACATTATTCCTGTAGCACATTCATTCAACTTTCGACCCGTCAACAGTTATTGTCTTTTCATCAATTCCAGAGCTCTAGCGTCTCCTTTTCTTTCTCATTGTCTTCCCACTTTCACCCACAAAATTTTGTTTCGGGTGCTTTCAACACTATACATTTTCCTCCTTTTTCCTTTTCTTTCCACTGTTTTTTTTTTTTTTTTTTTTTTTTTGAATAAAAATTCATAGACTCCTTTGACACATATCCCTTCAATCTATTGGAGTATTTCAAACATTTCAATGTGCACAGGAGTTTTATTTCTCTCACATGTAGGTAGGAAAAAGTGTATAGGCTATGATTCAGGTAGTTGATGTGGGACATTGAATAACTAACGAATGGGGGCTAACTGTGTGTCATTGACACACACCATTCGATTTTTTTCAGGCTCAAAAGGGGTCGCTAGGGGCAATGAATGATGTGTCGGTCAGGCTTGAAAAGCTCAAACGGTCCAACGATCGCCTAAATCATCCCTAAGTCACCATCGTTCGTATTTTCGCTTCGAGGACTAATCAGACAAGTTCTAGGGTTCGTTGTTCGATTTTTTTTTTTTTTTTTTTTTTCACATTTCACCAATTCACTATCAACGAGTAAAAGTTTGACCTCGTGCATTGAACAAAATGTTGAAACAAAACTGGTTCGTGTCGGGCCCTCTCCTTGCAACTACGACTCCTCTCATTCAATACTAGGCGTGAAACGATTTCCCGGGTGATCCAAAATCTAACAAATTAATCAGAATATCAAGTGAAACAGGAGTTCGTTGTCTAAAAATAATCTCATCCTACGTGAAAAGTGCTGTTAAGTGGTGTGCAACGATGTGAAACTAAACTGACCTACCCCCACACTTTGAAATCGACACTGCCCTCAGTGGAAAACAATATATAAAAAATTGGATGATCAAGATATGTAAAGCAAAAACACTTCCCTGGACACAGGTTGAGTAAGTGGTAAAAATGTGGTAGAAATCAGCAACTCCTGAAAAACACGACATCGAATACACGAGGAAACGTAAAAATGAACAGGAAAGCCAATCATGCACATAAGTAAAGCCAGCAGAGAATAATCATAAATAAACAAGTCTCAGAACATCAACAAAAGCATCGGAAAGTAATAATTAAAGCTAGAGAAAAATCAACCCTCCAACAGTCGGAAAATAAAAAAATGAAACAACTACTCCTCATCAGATCCTAGCTCCACGTCCTCCAGCCCGTCAAGTGCAGATCGGTCGCAGGGTGGCGCAAAAATATCGGCGGTAGACGATTGCGTCTGCTGATAATGCTCGATACGAGCCAAGCGGGTGCGGATGTCGTCCATGGTGTCAAAGATGGCCGAGAAGACCGGACGGATACCTCTCGGTGCACGCCGTCGTGGGGGCGCATAATCTTGTGGGCCAGCGCGTGCATCCATAGCCGCTGCTTCCTCCATACGAGGTTCCCAGGCCCGGTCAGCGATGGCAGGGGGAGGCACCGGTGGGTCCCGGGGATGATGACCGATGTGTCGACTCCCAGGATTACGATACCACGCTCCCTGTCGAAAAATGAAGAACATGCCCTGCATGGCCTGAGCAGTGAGCATCTGGGTAGAGGTAGGCATGAATGATGTCTCACCAGTGAAGTCGACGCCATGGGCCGCTAAAATCCGAGCAATGATGATGGGAAACGGGGCATACGGCTTCTTATTCTTGGTGGGGTTAATGTGAGCGACGGAACGCATATGTGAGATGATAATCGACGCCACCGGAATAGCAGGAACGGCCCCCAATCCATTCAACATCTTATCGATGATGTACAGATCCATGTGACGGACCTCATTGTTGCTCGCCTTCCTCGGAATAATGTTGGCCCCAGTGAAATAACAGATCAAACGGTCCAGTAGTGGGATGGACGTCGGGAGGATGCTGGAGCGGGACCCGATTGGGGTCGTATCGTAGTCGAGGCGGTCCCGTGCCTGTGGGATTCTGTACGTGCTGTCCGAGTGGAAAAAATCGATCTGGTTAAATTCCACCCAAGGGCCATCATTGGGGACTCCCAAAATCGAGGCCAGATAATCGCTAGAAATGCCGATGGGGACGCCCTTGACGTAAGTACGGATCGATGTCAACCCTGTTTTGTCCTTCTCTTCAAAATTTGCATAAAACTGCCACACCAGATCAGGGTAGTATGGCCCGGAGATGTCTAAGAGGGGACCCCAACCAAACTTATCGAATTCCGCCCTCAAAGGTACCTCGGCGTCGATACGGGGATGAATAGACTTTTCAATAATCATTGCGTTCTCATGCAAGGCAGAGTACCAATCAGAGTTCTCGAGGGATGTGAATCTGGAGGAGTCAAACTCTACTCTGGCACGACGGGATGATGAGGAAGCCTCGCTTCGTGCACGCTTACTAACCAGTCGACGAGGAGGCATGATGACGTGAAAGGCCAAACTCGAAGGGGCGGACAAAGAAACACAGCAATCCCAACTCAGAAACACAATTCAACCGATCCCAAGCAAACACAAACAACGCACAACTTAACACCAACTCAAGAAGTAGGAAACACACCCTCAATTCACGATCAATGGCTTCCAAAACAATGCACTCTCAACACTAAATCAACATCAACATGAAGATAGAATAGGCCTCAAGTAAAGTCCAACAAGCCAACACACGAGAGATGAAACCCAAGCAATAATCAGACCAATTCGCAATAGATTATCTCTTCTACAGCAGCATAAATTTCCCGACACTGATAATTGCTAATTTGAGACGAGGGGTAGCCACTCTTACCATAAACTCGAAGACGGTGAGGACGAAAACTCGGCGAAGGGCTGTGCTCCGGCGGTGGTCGGCGACGGCGTCGGGAGGAAGTGGCCCGGTGTGTGTGTTGTAGGAAAGTGAAAGTGGAGGGGTGAGGTGCTCAAAAGGATGCTAGAGGAAGTGATAATGTGAGAGATGACGACGGAGGGGTGCGGCGGAGGCGACGGGAGCGATTTTGAAAGGTGGAGGAGGCCGATTTTGGGGGTTAGGGATTTTTGGGTAGAAGAAATCGCGAATTTATTCTGGTGTGGTGCGAAAATAAGAGACACGGACCCCGGGCTGGGGTCCGTGTAGAGGTCCGTGCACCTACTGTATTTCTGCTATTTGGAAAGTGATAGACACGGACCCCGTGTAGGGGTCCGGATCAGGGTTCGTGGCCCTACTGTATTTCGTCAGTTTGGGAAGTGGAATACACGGACCCCGTGTAGGGGTCCGGGAACGGGTCCGTGGACCTACTGTATAAGAATCGAAATTTTCAAGTTTTTTTTTTTTTTTTTTTTTTTTTTCAAATATACTACCCAAATCCAAATGTTATACCAATGCATGTACAATTCTACAAATCTAGAACACAAATTTCAAACTCAATCAAGCACACAAGATGCACGAATTGTACAGAAACTTCCCCGGTTTGTTCGAGATATTGAAAGTCGATCGCCTTGATAAATTCTCCCACACTGTAGAAATCCCACCGTCAGTAGATAAATTACCTGCACCACCATTCACTGAGATTAACTTACGAATAATGCGAGAAAAACAAAAAGAAAGTAAACTAGAACAACAAAAAAAATAAAAATAAACTAAAGCATGAAAGAAAAATAAAACTGAACACTGGGTTGCCTCCCAGCAAGCGCTAAATTTAGAGTCGATAGCCTGACTGTACTCCCTTGATTCAGTTGGGATCCTGCAGATCCACTGTGGTCGGCTCATCGGGTATGGCACCACCATGATAGACCTTCAGCCTATGTCCATTCACTTTGAAAGATCCAGTCGCCTCACTAGTGATCTCTACTGTCCCATAAGGAAAAACTTGCGTGATGGTGTAAGGACCGGACCACCGAGAACGCAACTTACCTGGCATCAATTTTAGTCGAGAATTATATAATAATACCTGTTGACCCACCAAAAATTCTCGACCGACGATGTTCTGATCATGCCAGCGTTTGGTTTTCTCCTTGTAAAGCTTGGCATTCTCGTACGCCTCCAACCTGAACTCATCCAATTCATTTAGCTGCAGCACTCTCGCGTCACCTGTGGTTTTAGCATCAAAATTCAGAAATTTAGTGGCCCAATAGGCCTTATGCTCAAGTTCGACAGGTAGGTGACATGACTTTCCATACAACAATTTGAAAGGGGACATGCCAATGGGGGTCTTAAAAGCAGTGCGGTAAGCCCAAAGTGCATCGTCGAGTTTCCTAGACCATTCTTTCCTCGAAGCACCGACAGTCTTCTCCAGAATGCGTTTAAGTTCTCGGTTCGAAACCTCGACTTGGCCACTAGTTTGGGGATGGTAGGGTGTGGCCACCTTATGTCGGACCCCATACTTAGCCAATAGACTGTCAAACTGACGATTACAAAAATGAGTACCCCCATCGCTAATGATGGCTCTAGGTGTGCCAAAACGTGAGAAAATATTTTTCATAAGAAATTGAACGACAACCCTAGAGTCATTAGTTTTGCATGCAGCCGCCTCAACCCACTTAGATACATAGTCTACAGCCACCAAAATATACTTGTTCCCAAAAGAAACCGGGAACGGCCCCATGAAATCTATACCCCAAACATCAAATATCTCACATACCAAAATATTATTAAGAGGCATTTCATGTCTTCTAGAGATATTACCTGTGCGCTGACAATTTGAACAATTTGTAACATATTCATGCGCATCCTTAAACAGAGTAGGCCAATAAAAACAAGACTGGAGGACTTTGGACGCAGTTCTAGTCGCCCCAAAGTGGCCTCCAGCCGGACCAGCATGACAATGAAACAAAATTTCGCTTACCTCCTCTTGGGGAACACATCTACGGATTATACCGTCTGCACATATTCTAAACAAATAAGGATCCTCCCACAAATAGTATTTCAAATCGGAGAAGAATTTCTTCTTTTGCTGATAAGTAAAGTGGGGAGGAATGAACTTACTTGACAGATAGTTAACAAAATCAGCATACCATGGCAGACTGGTGATCTCAAAGAGTTGCTCATCTGGGAAACTGTCTCGAATAATGTCATTGCTTTGACTCTGGTTTTCCAAACGAGAAAGATGGTCTGCAACTTGATTCTCTGTGCCCTTCCTATCGATTATTTCCAGGTCGAATTCCTGCAGCAAAAGAATCCAACGAATTAGCCTTGGTTTTACATCTTTTTTAGACATTAAGTATTTCAAGGCTGAATGATCTGTGTGCACTACAACTTTGCTCCCTATTAAATACGATCTAAACTTATCCAGAGCAAAAACAACGGCAAGAAGCTCCTTCTCTGTGGTGGCATAGTTCAGTTGGGCGGCTGACAATGTCATACTAGCATAGTAGATGACATGAATGCATTTGTCTCTTTTTTGTCCCAACACCGCCCCTAGGGCTGTGTCGCTTGCATCACACATCACCTCAAATGGCGACCCCCAATCAGGTGCTATCATCACTGGTGCGGTGATCAACTTCTCCTTCAGGACCTGAAATGCCTGCACACACTCATCAGAAAAATCAAATGGCACATCTTTTATCAGCAAATTGGTCAGTGGCTTAGAAATGCAGGAAAAATCTTTGATAAAACGTCTATAAAACCCTGCATGTCCTAAAAAACTACGCACTCCTCTGATATTTGTTGGGGCAGGGAGTTTCTCTATCACTTCAATCTTAGCCTTATCGACCTCAATCCCATTTTCAGAGATTTTGTGCCCCAACACTATCCCCTCTCTCACCATAAAGTGGCATTTTTCCCAGTTCAGCACCAAATTTGACTCCTCACATCTCTCCAAAACTTTAGACAAATTATTCAAACAAGTATCGAATGAAGAGCCAAATACAGAAAAATCGTCCATAAATATTTCAATGAAATCCTCAATCATATCATGGAAAATTGCCATCATGCATCGTTGGAAAGTAGCTGGTGCATTACATAGACCGAATGACATTCGTTTATATGCAAATGTCCCATAGGGACAAGTAAAAGTGGTTTTCTCCTGATCTTCAGGGTCAATAGGAATTTGCATATAACCTGAATAACCATCCAGGAAACAGTAAAAAGGATGCCCAGCTAACCTTTCCAACATTTGATCAATAAAAGGGAGGGGGAAATGATCTTTACGGGTGGCGTCATTAAGTTTTCTATAATCAATGCAAACACGCCACCCTGTAACAGTTCTAGTAGGGATCAATTCATTATTCTCATTTTTGACAACAGTGATCCCACCCTTTTTCGGAACTACTTGCACTGGACTAACCCACCTACTATCAGAAATCGGGTAAATAATACCTGCGTCCAGTAGCTTAATCACCTCTTTCTTTACTACCTCCTGCATAGCTGGGTTCAGTCGTCTTTGAGGTTGGGTAGAAGTTTTGTGGTCAGCCTCCATCAGAATTTTGTGCATACACATGGATGAACTGATCCCTTTGATGTCTGCAATGCTCCAACCAATGGCTTTGATATTATCCCTCAGAACTCGCAGCAGCTTTTCTTCCTCCAAACCTGTCAAAATAGATGAAACAATTACTGGCAGTTTATCATTGTCAAGCAAAAATAAATATTTCAAATGAGAGGGAAGAGGTTTCATCTCTAAGATTGGGACTTCTTCAATGGATGACCTTAAAGGTCTTGGGACATGCCCAAGCTCCCCAATCCTAGAGTTTACCGTTCTCGAGATCGGTCTGCCTGCTTCCAGATAAAGCATGTATTCCTTAACATCCTCATTCTCCAACTCTCCTGAACATGACTCAGTCAAACAAACCCCCAAAGGATCTTCACCGATCAATTCCTGCAAACTGCACTCAACAAGCTCGTCAGTAGCATCAATTCTAAAACAATCAGATTTATCATTAGGATATTTGATGGACTGAAAAACATTAAACACCACACTCTCATCATTCAGTCTCAACACCAACTCACCCTTTTGTACATCTATCAGAGCTTTCCCAGTAGCTAAAAATGGTCTTCCCAAAATAAGAGGAATCTCACGATCCTCTTCCATGTCTAACACAACAAAATCTACTGGAAAGATAAACTTATCGACTTTCACCAACACATCCTCTACAACTCCCCTAGGAAATTTAATTGATCTATCAGCTAACTGTAGAGAAATTGTAGTTGGTTTCACTTCACCTATTCCTAGTTTCTCAAAACATGAATAAGGCATCAAATTAATGCTTGCACCTAAATCACACAAGGCTTTAGCAAAAAATGAAGTTCCTATGGTACAGGGAATAGAGAAACTACCTGGATCCTTAAGCTTTGGAGGTAATTTATTTTGTAAAATAGCAGAACATTCCTCCGAAAGCTTAACTGTCTCAAAGTCTACCAATTTCCTCTTGTTTGATAAGATTTCTTTAAGAAATTTTGCATATGAGGGCATTTGAGCTAAAGCTTCTGCAAATGGGATATTTATGTGCAGCTTTTTGAAAATCTCAAGAAATTTTGAAAATTGAGTATCCAATTGCAGTTGCTTAGCTCTTTGGGGAAAGGGAAGCGAATTAATATCAATATGAGAGTTCAAGTTTAGGGACTTACCTTTCTCCTTCGTGTCATTAGATCCTTGCTTTGATGACTCCTTCTCCTTCGCATACTTATCGACATCAATCACCTCTTGCTTTATGGGAGACGTCACCGTGACTGCATTGACACCTTTAGGATTCTTTTCCGTGTCACTAGGTAGTGAACCCGGAGCTCGTGTAGACATTTGTGTCGCTAGCTGCCCTAGTTGAGTCTCCACTCTTTGCATCATGGCATCATGATTTTGCCATCTCATCTCATTTCCTGCTATGTACTTTGCAAGCATGTCCTCAAGGTTTGACTTGCCATCTTGTGGCTTGAAACCGGGTGGCATAGATGGTCCAACACCTTGTGGAGGCTTAGGTGGTTGTTGAGGAGGCTTTTGCTGCATAGGATGTTGTGGAGGATTAAACTGTAATGGCATAACAGCATTTTCTGATTGTCTCCACCCGAAATTTGGATGATTCCTCCAGCCTGGATTATACGAGAAACTGTATGGATTGTTTTGCTGACGCCCCTGGTTTCCCAAATAATTTACTGAATCCCCTCCAAAACACTGTATTTCCTCACAAGGCATATCTGGCATGAATGGCATGTCACAAGATGGACCACCAACTATTTCAGCATTTCCTTGGATCTGATTCACTGACTTGACTGGTATTGACTTCTGCGCTTGTAACTGTGACATCTGATGTGTCAATCCATCAAGTTTTGCTGTAATCGCTGTCAAAGCATCCATCTCAAGGAATCATACTTTCTTCTCCCTGCGGTTGTCTTGCCAACCCACATTGCTCTCGGCCATATTAGATATGATTTCGAGCGCTGCGGTTGGCGTTTTCCTGTATAGACTCCCATTTGCTGCCGCATCAAGCATAGATCTCACAGAAGGATCTACCCCATAGTAAAATGTCTCCACCTGCTGGCCTACTGAAAAACCATGTCTCGGGCACATTCTCAACATCTTTTTAAACCTCGCCCATGCTGAATTCAGTGATTCCCCATCTCTCTGTCTAAATGAAGTGATTTCATTTCGCAGTTGTGTAATCTTAGTAGGGGGAAAATACCTGTGCATGAAGAACTCAACTAGCCCATCCCAAGTAGTGATAGAACCAGCTGGAAGGTCGCGAAGCCACTCCATAGCTTCTCCTTGCAAGGAGAATGGAAATAGTCTGAGTCGAATGGCATCAGTACTCACCCCATTGCACTTGATCGTATCACAGATTGACAGAAAATTCTCCAGATGTGCATTAGGGTCTTCAGATGGTGCTCCACCGAACTTTACTTGCATTTGGATCATTTGGATGATGCCTGGCTTCAGCTCGAATGTATTTGCCTGAATCGTAGGGCGGATTATACTAGACCCATAACCTTCGAATGCTGGTCGATGAAGCTCCATCAATGTACGGTTATCCTCTTCTCCGGCCATTCCTTCGAATTCTGGTTTAAGATCTATTTCAGGTTCTGCTTCAGACTCGGATTCAAAAGACAAGTTGTTGTTCCTTCGATTTCTGCGGATGCTTCGAAGGGTGCTTTCAATCTCCAGATCGAGTGGCACTAGATTTTTGACGTCCTGAGCACGGTTCATATAACACGAGCTAACCCCTGAAATCAAAAATTTAAGTGCACAATTTAAGCTCCAAAAGAGTATATATAATAAGAAAAACTGAAACAAAATTAATCAAAATACTAAAGAATAGAATAACTGAAAAATTTAAAACTAAGAATAAAAGCCTAGTCTCAAACAAATAATTTATCCTAATATTAAATAAATAGTCCCCGGCAACGGCGCCAAAAACTTGACCGAAAATTTCGGTTGGGAATAATTCTAGCAAGCGGACTAGGTCAAGTTATAGTAAATGGACTAGCAGTCCAAGTATCGATCCCACAGAGACTATTATTTAATTACTAAGATTCGATTATTTTATTTAATCTAGGCAAACAAAAATGAGTGATTGATTATTATTTCAGCTAAGTAAATTTTTAAACTAATGTATGCTAATTAAATAACTAAATCAAATATCCGAGATGCTTGAAACTTGGGGATTTTCAAATTTGAATGAAATGACCGGGAATACACGATGATAACAGACTTTTGATTAATAGCATGCAATGAAATGATTTAACTATAGATCACTTGATGTCACGATGCGATTCTCTATATTAATTATAAATCTATTTCTAGAATTTATAATCCTATTTTCATTTAACAGTTCAACTATTTCTAATTGAATTTAATTAAACAAAAACGCATTCATCAACGATAGAATCATAGCTGTCGCCTAAAATCGCACACTGAAACCGAATACTATTTCTAGTCGGTTTAACCACGTGTTGATTAAAATTTTTTGAAGCTAAATTTAATCAATTCTCTTTCGAGTCAAGATTAAACAACAAACATGCAAATAATTGGCCAAATTAAAAGCACGAAATTTAGACAAATATTAATCAATAACATAGAACGATTTTATAAATCAAACACTTCAATGAATAACAAAAATCAGTCGTTTGTTCCTATCGTGGTCCCGATCACAAAAAAAAACTACTCCATAAATTCAAAACCAAAATCAAATTTAATAATTGAATTCATGAATAAAAACTAGGAAATTAAAAGAGACGAGAAAATCTCAGCGGTGGCGCGCAGATCTGCGTGTGAAGCGCGTCGGTTTCTCCCTCGATTTTCTCCCCGAGCCGTTGCCTTCTTCAACAAATATCAAATCTCCTCTGAAAAGCTCCAAAGTCGGCTGCTATCTCCCCGAAATTCAACAACCCTTGATTCTTTTCCGATTTTTCCTTTTATTTCCCTCTAGATTACGTGCAAATCTTTTCCAAAATCGCGATCTGAATTTACGCACACGGACCCCGTGCTTGCATCCGGGCAAGGATCCGTGTAGACTCTGCCCAAGCGTTCTTCCGGATTGGTGGACACGGACCCCATGTAGGGGTCCGTCCTGAGGTCCGTATAGATACTGTAATTTTCTTCTTCTTGATGCAAGCGACACGGACCCCGGATATAGGTCCGGCAAGGGGTCCGTATACATACTGTAAATGTCTTCCTTTGGCTTCTGATGAACGGACCTTTACACGGGGTCCGTGTATGGGTCCGGATGTCAACTTTTGCTATTTTTCCGGCATTTTTGACGTGGCATTGCGGAGTTTGACTTCTCTTTCATTTCTTTGGCTTTCATCCTCTTTTGGTCAAACCTACAAGTTGCCATAACAGTACGAATTAAGCGCATAACCCGGAATAAAACATGCCAGATAAGCACGAAAACGACAAAATAAAAACCCTAAAACGCTATATAATTCGTGCTTATCAGAGATACTAATAAAAAGTCAGCTGTTCCTTAATGCTAAAGAGTCACTGTTCAAGTTAAACATACATTTCAGCTTTCTTCACGCTGGGGATCCAAGTGACGAAGTTGCGAAGAAGAGGCTCGTATTGGAATGTGGATATGAAGTTAAATTAGTTAATGAATATAAAAGCAAGGAGGTATCAAGTCACATATCATCCCTATACGTACGAAGTGGGCTATGCGAAAGTCCTTGGATGATTTGGTCAAGATACTGTTAAGATTGGAACTTGGACCTAACTCAACCCTAAAAGCTAGCTCAAGGGGGGAGGATTGTCCAATCTCATATATACCACTCAAAGGTTATTTATCCAACCGATGTTGGACAATTAACACATCCCTCTCACACCCAAGAATGAACATCTGGAGCGTGGAGTTTACAAATGACCCAATTATGGGCAGAACGAGTGGCCTAATTATAGGCAGTCCAACACCGTTCTCTGATACCATGTTAAGATTAGAATTTGGACCTAACTCAACCCCAAAAGCTAGCTCAAGGGGAGAGGATTGTCCAATCTCATATATATCACTCGAAGGTTATTTATCCAACCGATGTGAGACAATTAACACATACAGTGCAAAGATTTAGAAATTCTAAAGCTATATGGTGGGAATCGGCCGTGAAACTGATGAAGCAGGCTACCTTATATGACATGCTCCACAAAGACATCCATAATGAGGCACCGGATGTGAACAGCGCATGGGACTTTGAATGGAACAAGATGATGATGTACATGTTCCTTGAAAAGGAAGATGTCATAAAGGACGTGGAGAGGTACATGATGAATGGATTGCTGGATGAGATCCTCCTTGCAACACTTTAGAGTGAACTGACTTTGTAAACAGACTACACATATACAGAAATAAATGTTATCATAAAACAAGGAAAAAAAGAGGAGTGAAAAATTAAACAAACAACTACTGTATCTATCTTTTTTTTGTGTATTTTGTATGTGCCACATAATCGAAGAATACAAAGGAGTTCTGAAAATACGAATGATTGAATTAAACGCGCGTTTCGGAAATTTAGATGAATGGATTCCAACATTTAATAAATGATATTAATACAATTAAATTTCCCAGTTTTGAATAAGCCGTCTTAGCTCAGCTGGTAGAGCGCATGGCTTTTAACCATGTGGTCGTGGGTTCGATTCCCACAGACGGCGTTTCACTATTATGTTTTCAATTTCATTTTATAAAATCTAGATACAAATTATTATAGAATTAATATATTTATTTATTTTGTATATTATAAATAAAACCGATTAAAAATTCATTAATTTAGTAGATATATATAGTTTATTTAGCTTTCAATTTTCTTTTCTCATCTAAAACTTTATATATTGTGAAAATTTATTGATTTATTGACAAGGCGGCTCAAACAATCAATTTTCCGAATTTATCATGAAAGATGAAAAATATGTGTTTTTTTTTTAATTAATTTTTTTCCAATTTATGATCTATTCCCTCTTGCATATCCTCTTTTTGCTAGCTAATATGGTAAAAATAATATTTATTTTATGTTTTTCTACTTCTTGTGTGTATTTATATATTGTAAGATATATTTGTGTATACGCTACTGAAATATGTATTATAATAATTAATACATGGGTTTTTCTTCTCGAAGATTGGCCGTGGGCCCCCAACAACAAAAAGAGATGTAGCCGATTATTGGCTATAATAATCAGGAAAAAAGAATGGGATATCACAAAAAACAAAAACTTATGTGAGACGGTCTCACGGATCGTATTTGTGAGACAGATCTCTTATTTAGGTCATCCATGAAAAAATATTATTTTTTATGCTAAGAGTATTACTTTTTATTGTGAATATCCGTAGGGTTGACCAGTATAACAGATTAGGATCCGTGAGACAGTCTCAAATGAAACCCACTCTTTATAAAATCCTTTACACATTGTTTTCGAAGCTTGGATTTGGATTTGTGAATCATGTTTTCACTCTTTGGTTTCATAGAATTTAATAAAGGAATCGAATTTTGAAAATTCTATGGGATTTGCAAAGATTTTATTATGTTGGCTCAAATCTCTACGAATTTGAGAAGATTTGGTAGGATTTGGATTTCAATGAAATATAACTCATTCAAATATTTATTCTCTTTTTCATCTTTTCTATTTTTCGTCACATCATTTGTCACTTTTCTTTCATTCACCTTCCTTTTTGAGCAGCCACAACATTCATTGTAATGTACCGTACTTTTAAATTATTTAAAATTTGCGGAAAAATAAAATTTTCTTAAATACAAAATAAACTTTCAAATTTCGATCATCAATATCTTTTTCATCCAAAATATTTTCCATAAAAGATATCACAAATAAAGTTTGCCTAAGAAAAACACTTGTTTAAACATCGTAAACCATAACGTGAAATCAGAGTATTAAAATCGTCATACATAAAATCTTAAAACATGGGCGGTCCTCGGGTTTAGCCTCCTGCGCAGTCCAAGCTGGCTCATTCGTCCCCACCCCTCGTCTCCTCAAAGTCATCTTCACCTGCATCGATCAAGTCTAGTGAGTCTAAAGACTCAACATGTATAAACTGGAGATAACAAGTACTACATAATAATACCACATGCATCTTTAAAGTAGGGCTTACATACTTGAAACTTGAACGTAATATCATAAACATACTTGAAACTTGAACGTAGTAGCATAAACGTAGACGTGTCATCATCATAAAACTTTTCTTAAACATACTTATATCATACATACTTGATGTAGTGACCCGTTCCAGAATCACCTACTAATCAAGAACTTAAGCATGCAACTAACTTAATTAATAATAATCAGAGATAATTGCGGAAAAGGCCAACAAACGATAGTTATACAACCCAATCGAAATCCAGAACAACTCGAACTAAAATGAAATATACGGTACAACCATATCGAAAAGAATAGTACTGAAAATTAAACCAACCAGCCACTCACTGTCCTCCTCCTGCTCTTCCTGAGCTGTCCAACCTGAGGCCTGCCCCGTGGGAATGGGGTGTCCAAGATAAACAAAACCGAGGACGTGAGCGATAAGAACGCCCAGTACAAAAGCATGAGTATACAAGCCTATATGAAATGCACATGCTATGATATGATACCAGGGTAGTCAAGAAACAGGAGTAACAAAGGATCTCAAAATGCTCAGTCTAGAGGCGCCAAGTGGATAGTGCCGCGCGGTACTCCTCTGGGTCACTGCATCCACTACAAGAACAGACGTGGACCAAAAATGTCCCGGATCACCGAAGCCCTCCCGACCCGTCGGCCACTGTGTACTCTCGGTGTCCATGCGTCCACAAGACAAGACAGGGCTGAGCGGCCCCACAAGATATAGCTTATCTCGAAAGAGATACAGCTCAACAGTAAAGGCTATCTCGAAGGAGATACGGCTCAACATGAAATGCAACATGCATCATAAAACGTGACATAATAGCATGCATCATATGACATATATCAATGCACCACATAATCATGCAACACATATAAGGATGTATACTCGACCAGGATATCTCGGATAGTACTTTCGTACCTCTATCACAGCAAGCCTAGCCTTACGCAACACCGCTAATCAGGTCTAGAACAAGCCTACGCATCAAAAGCATACCCAATGAACAATACTACCATGCTCGACTAGCAAAACCAGTAATACCAAAGGTTTAGGGTTTACCTTCGTCCGTCGACAGCCCTTTGATGTCGATTGCCTCGTAACTCAGGCGTCGCTACGCTACCAATCCTGGCAGCTCTTGGCTATCGCTCGACCAACAACTAACCCTAGAAACCTTCCAAACCTCTCAACTAGGAGACACAACTTCAAGAATTTGCAATCCAAAATGAGGAATTCCGAGCACTATTTATAGGCTATGTTCGGATCCACCGAACACACTTCGGAACGTCCGAACTCCTACGTGTCCATCGGCTCTTGACACCTCATGATCGGATCCACCGAACCTACACTTCGGATCATCCGAACTTGCATGCAAACTGACGTGTCGATCAACTCTTGACACCTCATGATCGGATCCACCGAACCCACTTCGGATCGTCCGAACTCTTCGGTGCTACCGAACCATCTTCGGTCCGTCCGATCATGACCACGGTCAAAATTACACATTAAACCTTCTTAATCACCATTAATCCGTTAATTACCCAATTTGGAATTCGGGCTACTACATTCTCCCCCCCTTAAAAGATTTCGTCCTCGAAATCAGGCTTAGAGGATAAACAAAACGAAATAACAACATCGTTATTACATCTCAATTGTTGTTGAATACAACTGATATTTCGATTACAACAAAGTAAAACTCAAAAGAGCTCTGGATGCTCCGAACGCATACGACTCTCTAGCTCCCAAGTGGCTTCTTCAGTGCCTCTGCGCTGCCACTGAACTAAGACAAGAGGAATGATCTTATTCCGCAACACCTTGTCTTTGCGATCGAGGATCCGCACTGGTCGTTCCACGTAAGACAAATCTGAATTTAGTTGAACTTCAGAGGGATGCAAAATGTGAGACTCATCTGCTACGTATCGTCTCAACAAAGATACGTGGAACACATCATGAATACTTGATAGGTACGGCGGCAAAGCAAGTCTGTAAGCCAAATCTCCCACGCTTTCCAATATTTCAAATGGACCAATAAATCTCGGAGACAGCTTACCCTTGAGACCAAATCTCAAAATCCTGCGAAAAGGCGAAACTCGGAGAAACACTTTCTCACCTGGCTGAAAATAAAGAGGTCGCCGCTTGGTGTTCGCATAACTAGCCTGTCGGTCCTGAGCGATCTTAATCCGTTTCTTGATTATTGCAACCTTATCAATAGCTTGCTGGACTAACTCCGGTCCCTCAACATGTCGTTCCCCAACTTCGTCCCAGAATAATGGAGTACGACAACGTCGCCCATACAACGCCTCAAATGGTGCCATACCAATACTACGATGATAGCTGTTGTTGTACGCGAACTCAATCAAAGGCAAATGATCCTGCCAAGCGGTTCCGAAATCCATCACACAAGCTCGCATCATATCCTCAAGTGTACGGATAGTCCTCTCCGCCTGACCGTCGGTCTCTGGATGATAAGCTGTACTTAAACTTAGGGACGTACCCAATACTGCCTGGAAACTACCCCAAAATCGTGAGGTAAAACGAGGATCTCTGTCACTGACAATACTAACTGGCACCCCATGCAAACGTACAATCTCTTGAATGTACAATCGAGCCATACGATCGAAAGTGAAATCACGGTTATATGGCAGAAAATGAGCAGACTTGGTGAGTCGATCCACCACTACCCAAATAGCATCACTATTCCTCGAAGACAGTGGTAAATGAGTAATGAAGTCCATCGCGATATGCTCCCACTTCCATTCGGGAATAGGTAAGTTCAACAATAATCCTCCCGGTCGACGGTGCTCTGCCTTAACCTGCTGACAAACAAGACACTTGGAAACAAACTGATAAACGCTGCGCTTCATCCCTTTCCACCAAAATCGTGTCCTCAAATCTTTATACATCTTGTTGCTTCCCGGATGGACACTCAACTTGCTTCGATGAGCCTGAGCCAAGATTTCTTCCCTCAAAGTATCATCCTCTGGTACCACAACCCGATTAGACAAACACAGAAGACCATTAGACTGATAATGGAAATTGCTATCTCCACCAACCAATCGGGCTAATCTCTAAGTCTTGAGATCAGACATCTGTGTATCTCGAATCCGAGCGAACAAAGCTGGCTCAGATAAAATGGTAGCAACACGAATGCTCTCCATACCTTTCCGATGTTTGAAATTAAATCCCAATGAACAACAATCCTGGATAGTACTAATCATAGCACTGGTCTAAAGTGCAGAGATTCTCACCTTGCGACTAAGAGCATCGGCTGTGAGATTCGCAGAACCTGGATGGTATTTGATCTCGCAATCATAATCTTTAAGTAGATCCATCCAACGACGTTGTCTCATGTTCAACTCAGCCTGAGTGAACAGATACTTCAGACTCTTATGATCAGTAAAAATTTCAAACTTAACTCCGTACAAGTAATGACGCCAGATTTTCAGCGCGAACACAATAGCAGCTAATTCTAGATCATGAATAGGGTACTTCTCCTCGTGAGGTTTTAACTGCCTGGATGCGTAAGCGATCACATGATCATTCTGCGTCAACACACACCCTAAGCCTTGAAAAGAAGCATCGGTGTAAACACTGAAACCATCAGATCCTGACGGTAACGCCAAAACAGGTGCAGAAGTCAGAAGTCGACGAAGCTCTCTGAAACTATCTTCGCACTCAGATGACCACTCAAATGGAACATCCTTCCGAGTAAGTTGCGTCAAGGGTCTAGCTACCTGAGAGAAATTCACGATGAAGCGACGATAATACCCTGCCAGACCTAGAAAACTACGGATCTCAGCCACCGTCGTAGGACGTGACCAATTCAGCACTGCCTCAATCTTGCTGGGATCCACAGAAATTCCTTCCTTGGAAATCACATGACCAAGGAATACTACACGATCAATCCAGAACTCGCACTTACTCAGCTTAGCATACAATTGCTTCTCGCGAAGAATCTGCAACACAATCTTCAAGTGCTGAATATGCTCTTCCACACTGTGAGAATAAATCAAGATATCGTCGATAAAAACCACAACAAACTGATCTAGAAAATCCCGAAAGACTCGATTCATCAGATCCATGAACACTGCTGGCGCATTCGTCATTCCAAATGGCATAACTAGAAACTCGTAATGCCCATATCGAGTACGAAATGCAGTCTTGGAAATATCATCATCTCTAACTCTCATCTGATGATAACCCGATCGCAAGTCAATCTTGGAGTAAACAGAGGTACCCTGAAGCTGATCGAACAAATCATCGATACGAGGTAATGGATACTTGTTTTTGATCGTCACACGATTCAGCTGGCGATAATCAATGCACAATCGCATAGATCCATCTTTCTTCTTGACAAACAATACTGGAGCTCCCCAAGGTGAAACACTCGGGCGAATATAACCTTTATCAAGAAGATCCTGTAATTGCTGCTTCAATTCTCTCATCTCTGACGGAGCAAGACGATAGGGGGCACGAGAAATCGGTGCAGTCCCTGGCATTAACTCAATGCCAAATTCCACCTCTCTAACCGGAGGAAAACCAGGAATCTCATCTGGGAAGACATCAGGAAATTCACAAACCACTGGAATATCCTCTATACCAACACTACCTGTGGACGAATCAATCGCATAGATGAGGTAGCCTTCCCCGCCCGACTCTAAAGCACGACAGGCTTTCAGAGCAGATACCACTGGCATCGGAGGTCGCGCTCCCTCACCATAGAAAAACCAACTAGAGCTCTCAGTCGTACGAAACTGAACAAGCTTCTGGTAACAATCCACGGTAGCTCGGTAGGTAGTCAATAGGTCTATACCTAGAATACAATCAAAATCTTCCATCTCCAAGATCATAAGATTCGCAATCAATTCGTTACCCTCAAAATCTAAGGGACAACCCATCACTAGACGCTTTGCTAACACCGAACGACCCATCGGGGTAGAAACGGAAAGAATGACGTCTAGAGAAACATATGGTAACTTATGACGCTTAACAAATCGTGCAGAAATGAATGAATGTGATGCTCCGGTATCAATAAGAACAAAAGCAGGAATACCGCATAAACGAAAAGTACCTGCTATGACTCTCTCCGTTTCATCTGCAGCCTGATCCTGGTTCAGCGCAAAAACCTGACCTTGGGCACGAGGTCGAAGATTTGAACTACCCACTGCCTGACCCTGCCTCCTCTGCTGTACAGTCGTCTGAGATCCGGAACCAGATCCTGCTCCACCTCGCAACTGAGGACAATTCTTCTTGAGATGACCCATCTCTCCGCACTGAAAACAAGCTCCCGCGGCTGATCGGCATTGCTCCGATGGATGGTTCTTCCCACAATGCACACAAGAAACCTTCTTCTTACCAAAGCGGAACACACCGCTAGACCGTGATCCAGATCCAGAAGAAGAAGAACCAGATTTCTTGAAAGACTGAGATCGAGGGCTCAAAGTACTCGAAGGTCTAGAAGAAAGAATAGCCCTACCACGCTGGAGACTGATCTCTGCCTGGCGACACCGGTTCACTAACCCATCATAAGAAGTAGGATTATCACAGACAGTGACTCGATCAAAAATCTCCTGGTTAAGACCCTGGAGGAAATGGTCATACTTGGCCTCAGAACTGCCACTGATATGAGGGGCAAAGGGTAACAACTCGAAGAACTTCTGCTGATATTCATCAACAGACATACTCCCCTGCTTAAGATTCAGGAGCTCAATCGTCTTTGCCTGGCGAAGGGCTGGAGGAAAATACAGCTGCATGAAAGCTGCACGGAAATCGGCCCAGATCACCCTACCCTGAGACTGGACTATCGGCGCAGAAGTCGATCGCCACCACTTGCGCGCACGGCCCTCGAGAAGAAAACTAAGGGTCTCCATCCTCTGCTCCTCGGTGCACTGGAATGCACGGAAACAACTCTCCATGCGCTCTAACCAATCCTCAGCATCATCGGGAGTCTCACCGCCGACTAAAGGCTTAGGCCCCATCTGAATGAAACGGTGCAAATCAAAACGCCTAGGACCATCCCGACGATGACGATGTTCACGATGACGCCTACGATCGTCCTGGTCACCCCAACGACCTACACTTCCCTGACTACTCTCATCACCAAAATGGTCAGCCATCGCTACAAGATAGAATGGGGAAAATGGTAAAATGGTCAACGAAAATCCCAAAACAGAATCTATATCCCAAAATCGTAAGCATGCTCTGATACCATAAATGTAGTGACCCGTTCCAGAATCACCTACTAATCAAGAACTTAAGCATGCAACTAACTTAATTAATAATAATCAGAGATAATTGCGGAAAAGGCCAACAAACGATAGTTATACAACCCAATCGAAATCCAGAACAACTCGAACTAAAATGAAATATACGGTACAACCATATCGAAAAGAATAGTACTGAAAATTAAACCAACCAGCCACTCACTGTCCTCCTCCTGCTCTTCCTGAGCTGTCCAACCTGAGGCCTGCCCCGTGGGAATGGGGTGTCCAAGATAAACAAAACCGAGGACGTGAGCGATAAGAACGCCCAGTACAAAAGCATGAGTATACAAGCCTATATGAAATGCACATGCTATGATATGATACCAGGGTAGTCAAGAAACAGGAGTAACAAAGGATCTCAAAATGCTCAGTCTAGAGGCGCCAAGTGGATAGTGCCGCGCGGTACTCCTCTAGGTCACTGCATCCACTACAAGAACAGACGTGGACAAAAAATGTCCCGGATCACCGAAGCCCTCCCGACCCGTCGGCCACTGTGTACTCTCGGTGTCCATGCGTCCACAAGACAAGACAGGGCTGAGCGGACCCACAAGATATAGCTTATCTCGAAAGAGATACAGCTCAACAGTAAAGGCTATCTCGAAGGAGATACGGCTCAACATGAAATGCAACATGCATCATAAAACGTGACATAATAGCATGCATCATATGACATATATCAATGCACCACATAATCATGCAACACATATAAGGATGTATACTCGACCAGGATATCTCGGATAGTACTTTCGTACCTCTATCACAGCAAGCCTAGCCTTACGCAACACCGCTAATCAGGTCTAGAACAAGCCTACGCATCAAAAGCATACCCAATGAACAATACTACCATGCTCGACTAGCAAAACCAGTAATACCAAAGGTTTAGGGTTTACCTTCGTCCGTCGACAGCCCTTTGATGTCGATTGCCTCGTAACTCAGGCGTCGCTACGCTACCAATCCTGGCAGCTCTTGGCTATCGCTCGACCAACAACTAACCCTAGAAACCTTCCAAACCTCTCAACTAGGAGACACAACTTCAAGAATTTGCAATCCAAAATGAGGAATTCCGAGCACTATTTATAGGCTATGTTCGGATCCACCGAACACACTTCGGAACGTCCGAACTCCTACGTGTCCATCGGCTCTTGACACCTCATGATCGGATCCACCGAACCTACACTTCGGATCATCCGAACTTGCATGCAAACTGACGTGTCGATCAACTCTTGACACCTCATGATCGGATCCACCGAACCCACTTCGGATCGTCCGAACTCTTCGGTGCTACCGAACCATCTTCGGTCCGTCCGATCATGACCACGGTCAAAATTACACATTAAACCTTCTTAATCACCATTAATCCGTTAATTACCCAATTTGGAATTCGGGCTACTACACTTGAGCATACATAACATCATTTTGCGTAGAGATATGTTTCAAAACAAGTGACACATACATAAATGTGCCTGATCAGACGGGGCTGACAGAGAAAATCCATTACCACATACATGAGATCCCCGGTCATGCTTTACCACGTGGATTGGTCCCTGGTCATGCTTTACTGCTTTCCAATCATGATCTAAACCCGGTCATGCTTTACCGGGGTGGAGAGGTCCTCGGCCACTTTCACCGACTTCCAAACTCGTTCATAATTTGGTCACGAGACATTTAGCATACCTCAAAAACATAAAATATTTTCTTTTGCACTTCGAATATAATTACTTGGCGTTGAGGGATTCATTGGATCTCGCTTGGGGCCACTACTGCACATACTAACATGAGTTCGAATACCTATCTTGCATAACTTAGATGTATAGTCATGTTCACACCCAAAAATGACAACTTTCCTTATGACATTCTAAATCTCTCGGGACTCGACCTCGTTTAATCATCTTACTAAATCATGACATCAAACCCCAAAATAATCCCTAAAATTTAATTTTAATTTTTTTTAGGAGTACACAGACCCGTGTAAGGATCTGGGTACGGGTCCGGGTAGATGCTGGAATTTCGCATTTCGAAGGAAACAAGGGCACAGACCCTGTGTAAGGGTCCGGCTTCGGGCCTGTGTACCTACTGGAATTGTGAACCAACGGAATTCCCTACACGTGTGACTTAATTATACTCACCCGATCATATGGACCGTGAACCAACACCTCAAGACCCATCCTAGGATGCTATGTCACTGATTCAAACTCAAACAAACGCTCCTAAACAACTACGCATCACAAAAAACGTAACACAACCTTTGAACGCGATAATTTAATACCAAAGCTTTTCTTACGACTTCTAATGCACCCAAGGACCATCGACACAAAACGAAGTATCAAAACTCATCCCAACATCATACTCACAATACCTAAACGGAGCAGCGATCGTCCAACGGTTCCCAACGAAGTCTGCACCAATTAAACTTCAAGAATACATCAAGACAAATTTTCAGAAAATTACAGTTTGAGCAGTCCCACGAAAACATTCATAACTCACTCGTTGCTTGTCCAAAAATTACGAATTTACTGTCAGATCGAAGGTATCGAAAAGTTCTATGTTTTATATGTTTAAAGTTTTTCCAGAAAATCGACCAAAAGTCGCAATATTTAAAATGACAACAAATATCGAGTTTCCAGATCTAAAATCGTTTCAAAACCGATACAACAAAATTTTTGTTCAAACTTTGCACAACATACATGAATTAAATTCACGCATAATAAACAACAAAACATATAATATGACAAGATCGATGGAAGAATGAAAGAATATTAATGTCTTTTGATAATTAGAACTCATGATACGGCGATACTGAAGCGGAAACGGTATGAGGGTTGATCCGGGACGATCGTGGAACGATTCTTTTGAAGAAAACCCAAAGAAAATCTGCTGGAAAACTGAAGAGGGAGGGATGCTCTCTTGTTCTAAGAACCTTACTTTTCTTTTAAAATAATGAAATGAAAGTGCAATGAAATTGTGTGTGGATGTAAACCGTGTAAGTGTGTGTGTGTTTAGATTTAATTAGGGGTAATAAAAGTGTTAATTAAAAATTTAATCCTCCCTACTTTTACAAAATCCCCTAATTAACAAAATAAAACACACAAATGATAAATTTAAAAGTTTTAAAATTGTAAAAATCACCTAGTAAATTAAAATAGGCTTTAAAATGTTAAAAACTTAATAAATCATATAAAATGTCTCAATCCTAATTTAAAATAAAATATCACATTTTAAAATTGCCAAAATTGTCGTCGGTCTCTTTTCCTCGATCCCGCATCGAATAATCGCCTGAAACATGAAACTCGAGAAAATATTTTAACGTGCATCACATAAACATAAATAATTTAAAATAATTAAATTTCATAAATCATGCATCTCTAAACTCATTTTATAATTAAATAAATGATTTAACAATTTAATTAAATGCATGATTTTTACGTGTACTGAATCTAGGCTCTACATTCATATCCCATCGTCAGCCACCAACAGCGTTCAGAAGTAATTCTTTTACCTTAAACCACCGACATCATTCACATTGACCAAGGTTCCTCTATCTTTTATTTGGATGCTACATATATCCTAAAAGTTCCATATTTTTCTTGATAATAAATGTTTAGATGCATATATATGTGATCAATCAACTCGAATTTTATCTATTCTCATAGTTTTCATGAAGATTGAACAATTATTAATATAATAATAATTTTTTTTTCTATCTAAAAAATTAAGATTTGATTGAATATTTAATTTGAAATAATTTATTTAACTGAATTTAAATTTGAATACTTAGATGTTAACTTTGATTATTTTATTTTAATAATTTATTTTGTTTTCGCTAATAATAGTTAATTCATTACATAAGAGTTTATGTAGTTTGTATAACAAATATATATTTAAAATTTTATATGAAAATATATGATAAGATTAATTTAAGTTTTTGAATTATTAAAATTGTGAATAATATGATCTAAAAAATTATTTATGTAAAGATCAAATGTTACTTTAATAAAATTTCAAATTTAAATCCAATTTTCTCAAACAAGAAATGGATTTCTAAATAGCATTTGTAAATTTCAAACCAAAAACCAAATGAAATTCTAAATCCTTGAATTTAAAATCCAAATCTATATCTAAATCACCCTATTTTTTAAACAATCACACACACTTTTAGAGTCCGCTTGGGAATCAGTCCAAATCCTTTGTACACTTGCTTGGCAGTCCAATGGACTTGAGAATTTAAAATCAAACCATTTGTCGAATTAATTTAACACTTGATTTTACTAATTTTAAATCCACTTACCTTTGTCATCAGTTCCAAAGAAACCAGAACTACAATCGCGATGGAAACATGTCCTCATACGTAGCAACAACTATCGCAGGCTTTTTTCTCCCAAATCTATAATTGGAGCTGAGGTGCTCTACTTCCGATTTCTACGGTTGAAAGGTCTATGCTGTTGCGTTAATCGATTATAGCTTTTTTAGAATTAGATATTGATTTAGAGGACGATGAATAAATAATCTCAAAAAATTATAGAAATATTCGGTTGGACTAGCAACACTGAAATGTAATTTTTGTCGATTGGGTGTCAATAAGTCAGTAGTTTGCCATTGCGTAAAAATAAGCTCACTGATTAAGTTTGAACACGAAATAGCTTAAGTGTGTGTGATCAGCTAGAATAACAAATTAAAAGTTATGGCAAAGTAACTGAAAATAAATGACATAAATTTGTTTCTGGATGTTCGGAGACTTCAATACTCTTACATCGTCCATTCTTTTTTGCGAAAGTATAGCTTTTGACAATTATAACTCTTTGAAATTGCTTACTTTTGCATGACTTACCACTCCGTGTTGGAATTTATAAGTTTCAAAGTTTGACAAACTGACCAGTAACATATCAGAAGACCTGAAAGAACGTAACTAAACTGAAAGGAGACTTATCAAACTTAATAGACCAAGTAGAACTGAAGTAAACAAACTAAAGTTCTCAAAGGAATTAATAAAGTCTCAAACTGATGATTCGAAAATTGACAAACTGACCGATACTGGATCTGAAGAACTGAATGTATTATTCGCAGAACTGGTATAGCAAAATCGAAAACTGAACTGAAGTGTTAACCTGAAAGGATATCATTTAGAACTGATGTAGATCGGCTTAACTGCTCAGTCGACAAGTTTGACTCTTGATCAGTTAGCCACGTCATCAGTTGCAATTTGAATATCAGCAGACAAACTGACGGTTCATACCAAAGCAGAACAGATGAAGCATAACATTCTGATACGTCGTAACTCTGTCAGAAAAAGTCATCTACATGGACTAAAAGACAATTCAACGAATATTAATAATTAAATACATTCAATATGACTGTTGGAATCTAAGACTATACATAACTGATGAGTTCCGTTGTGAAAATGGTTAATGATTGTAAACAACAATAACAACGAGAACAATCAGTTAGTTTCGATTCACTTTTGATTATATTCAATTTGCAAATCGCAAATTCTAGCTCATACTTCATTGATATATTTGTAGTATCCATGCTACTTTTTCGAGCTATTCAGCTATCAACATATTAGTGAAAAAAAGGCTAAGAGTTTCAGTTTGGCATTGTTTAAGTCCAAATGAACTGGATTATTGCATTCCATTATAATTAATCAAAGTCTTTTGTTGAATTCCTATACTTGAGATAAAATTGGTGAAATAGTAGCATTTGAAATCTCTAAACATCCATAAAAAATTTTGTAACCATCTTTTTATTCATTTGGTTATCAAGATATCCTAGCCATAATATTCAATCTATCTTTCAGTTTGTTTCCACACTACAATTATTAGTTATGTAATGTCCAAAATTAAGAAGAAGTAATCCAACTGCATGCAAATCTAAGAAATATGAAAAATGATTAATTACTTGATTTTAATTGATTATTTGATTATATGATATGCATGATTATATGTTAAATAGGATTTTATTGTCATTATGCATAAAACCGTATTTTTTAAGGATTATTCGAGTTGCGGTCGAGGAATGGAGACCGAGGGTTGAAAAACGTAAAATATTTCTATTAAATAATTGTTTTTAATTATTTAAAAACATGGTTGATGATTTTTCATATTTTTGAAAATAAGGGGTTTTGAGGCGATTTTATACGCTAGGACGTAAATTTATCGATGTTATTTTTCAACAAAAATACGAACTTTTTGGCAACCTGGCTAATAAATTCACAAACTTATTTTAACAAAAACTATTTTAATATTTTAATTAAATCCTAATCAAGACTAATGGGCCTAATTTGTTAGCTTAATAGGCCTAAGCCTTATTTAGGGATTTAATTAGTATATAATATATGTAAACCACCCCAAACCCTCAGCAATTTCCCACGCCACTTTTCTGAAAATTGGACACCATAGTCACGGCACACACACACACATCAAGTTGAGGGAAAAATTCGAAAGCTCAAGGAAAGATTTCAAGCCAAGGTTCTTGCCCCGTTCTTCACAATCGTCAACGAGAATTCGTGCGTTTAAAACGCAAAGGCACACATACATCTTTCCTTCAAAAAATCATCACACCATAGTATATTGTTAAGCATGAAAATATTGGAAAACAAGTTACACTTTTGTTCAAGTTTCGTTTTTTCAATATAACATGAAATTTCAAGTAGGATTTTTGATCGAAATTGTGTTGTTTATGTGCATAAATGGGCTGCCATGATTAGGACATGTATAGACATTGTTTTACATGAGTTTAGAGTCTTAGAGTTCAAGAAAAAATCATACACAATCAAAAAACACAAACTGGTGCACAAAGTTGCTGTCATAGGGTTCATGGTTCGATTTTGGTCTCTATGGTTTGGCTTGGTTCCAGGGCTAGCCAGGGCCATGGGGGAGTCAAGGGTAGAGTCCTAGCCATGCTAGGGCTCGAGTCATGGGCTGGGGAAAGCTAGGACTCCCACCCGAGAGTTGAGAGGTATGGTGCACAGGGTTCAGAGATTACGCAGGGCTAAGTGGCTCGGTCTGGGGACTTCGGGCTGGGCTAGGGCGTGACTTTAGGGTCCTAGGAGAGTGCACAACATGATGGTTCAAGGGTGGCTAGGTCGGCTAGGGTCCTAAGCACCAAAACGTAAGGATCATGCACATGAGGTTTCTCGGCCAGCTTAGGTGCTTGGTTGGGGAGCTTCGGTTCGAGTATAGGGGCTTGGCCCGTGGGTTCCAAGGGTTCAAGAGGGTGCACTAATGGGTTGGTCAGGGTTTGGACCAACGTGGTTCGAGGGTGGCTCGAGAAAAATCGAAAGATGGCTCGGGGTATACTTTCAAGGGTCAAGTTAGGGTTTTTAAAGCTAAAATAAATTGAAACACGGCTCACGGGGGGGTCAAGTCGTGGTTCACAAAGGCTAAAATAATTTAAAAAGTATAAGTTTTGAATTTAGAAATTTTATATTAAAGTTTGGGATTTTTCGGGATTAAAACGTCGTCAAAACGACTGATTACGAATTAATTAAAAAAACCTAGTATTTAAGCTAAATAAAATTATGAGAATTTTAATTTAAGCTTAAATAAATATTTGGCACATGTTAGAGTCAATGAAATTAAGAAAAAGTCAAAAACGTGAAATTTTGTCTAGGGGTAAAACGACCTTTTTACACCTACAAATTAGCAAACATCATGACAGTTTCCTAAATGCTGTTTTATATGCTAAAATGATTATTTTCAATGATTATGGATGTTTATGAATTTTTATATGTTAAATTATGATTTTTAAATGTTCATGGATTTTTATAGTTTAATTATTGTACATTTAAAAGAAATGTTGCGTGATTGGTTTCCAAAAAAATAAAAAATAAAAACGATACGTATATTCATGATTTTTATTAAGTGATGATAACAAGTTGAAGGACGTGAAGGGATTGTGACTAAATACGATGATATGTTGGAAATATCGTGAGGGTTTATGGTCTCAGTGGGAGCCCGACGATCGTGTTCATTGGATACGGATACAAATACGAATATGTTAATATGTTGGCCAAGGCTCAGTTGACCGGTGAGAGTGTTGCTAGTGTCTCCGCCGCCCAGTACTTTGTTTTTTTTAGATGGATCCATCGCCCAATATGATTAAGAATACGAGTCACAATTATGATGTGAATTCAACAAACACGAACATGAATATGAATATGTTAATATAAATACGAATATGTTGATATGAAAATATTTAAGTTTAAAGTTTATGCATTATTATGAAAATGTTATTTTAAGTAAAAGTATTTTTCACTGCCGTATGTGAACTGTATTACGTATTACTTGTTATCAAGGATATGATGTGTTGAGTCTTTATACTCACTAGGTGTGTTTGATGCAGGTGAGTTTGATAGAGGTCTTGATGGTTGACCTGGCTGGACTGAATGTGCACACAACCCGAAAACCAGCGCCACTACTTTCCGCATTTAAGTTTATGATTTACATTAAGGATTTTAAGACTTTTTATTTATGTTTTTTGAGAGATTTTTGAGATGTTTAGTATGAGCTATACTTTTCATATTTATTTCTTTTTAGGTTGGTAAAACGTTTGACGATTTTACAATTTAAAATATTTTCCTTTGATTTTTAAATGTTAGTTAATTGTTTATTTCTAAAAATGGTACAAGGTATTTTCAAAGTATATATATATGTGTGTGTGTGTGTGTGTGAAGGATCGTTTGTGCTAGTGCATTCGAAGACATCTCGCACTCGACAATCTCCAATGAGCTTCAATAGCTTGTGTTCTAAAAATATTAACACCGATAAGTTAAATCGAGTTTATTTAAAACCAAGCAGAAGAAACTCGAAGTAATCCTTCGTGAAGAATAATGTTATATTAGAAAATATTTTAACTTATGTAAACTGATTAACTGAATGAGACTAGATTAGTTTTTGCATTCTTCAGTTCAGTTACGGTGATAACTGAACTGACGAATACTCCAACTGATCAAAACAGTTTGAAAGCAGTAGTTAATCAGTTAAATACATAAGATATGTTTATGAATGTTCGGAGAGTTCAACTGCTCATACGTCACCCCTTCTATCTCCATGGATAGGATCCACTAGAAGACTTTGGTTTATACAACTACTTGTACAAACCCACTCAGCTAGGACTTACCCACTACCTAAACTGAACTCCTAGCTACGACTGAAGGCAGCACTTTCTAGCCAACACTTCTTTAACGTCTATGTGTCAAAGACTACATACAAAAGTTTAATGTATTTGTGCAAGACTGTTTTTGGGTGATGAGAGTGTTTGTGTGTGTGAGAACTGAACAAGATTGTTCTCAAACACTGAGGGAAATATGCTTCTAATCTAAGCTGATATATCTGTGAAGAGATCCCTCGACAGGGCTGAATGCTTCTCTCAAACTGATATAACTCTGAAGCGTGCCCTTCTCTCTTTTTCTTGGGTTATCTTCTTGTTATGTTCTCCTGAGTCTTCACTGATCTCTTTCTTATATAGGCGGGAAAACTGATCGTTCAGTGAGACTCAATTATTATATCTGTTGCATTTGAATCGGCTTCTTGGACTTTGTGTCTCGACTTTTCGACTGCCCTTCTGAAGCGTTTTGTCTTCAATGCTTTGATGCAATGTCCATTATTTTCCTTTGACTGTATAATGGCTTTGTACCTTCACGTACAGCTGGTCCACTTGAAAGAGTTTGTCTTCATCCATAACTGAAGGATTCTAACTGATGCTTCGAACTGGTCAGTTGAACTGATATTTCAGTTGGGCTGGTGAAATCAGTTGACTCGTCAGTGGAACCGATTTCACACTTCATTCAGTTGGACTGATCAGCTGGGTTTCTTCATCAGTTGAACACTCCTTCGGCTGGCCAGGCTTCTGAGGTTTTCCTGCTGAATCTCTTATCAACTGGTCAATCAGCTGGACTGCTCAATTGACGTAACCAGTTAGACTGATTCATTTTGCGCGATCATTTGGGTCTTCAGTTTTGCGATGTAAACATCTCGTGAGTGATCCTAGATGCTGTACACCAAGGTAGATCATTTGTAACACAATTAACAAGTTTTGTTATCATTAAAATCAAGATTGCGAACTTGAAAAGTTCCAACAATATGTACGAGGAAAACAAATTCTAGCACATTTTAGGCAAAACGAATAAGCATGAGTTTCAGTTTGTATCAAAGAAATGGTTCTGTAAAGGGTTGTGACACCATCAGCGTCGGGAAGATCAGTCGTAAATCCTCAATCTGTAAGTTTTACATGCTTTGTATGATTTAATATGATGTTACCTGCATGATGGCATGAATAATATGTTTACGTAACATATTTACTACCTTTTTGAGTACTTATGTTGTGCATGATTAAATTTCTAAATTAATTAGGATATGTCACATGACTAGATAAAATGCATGGTGGTTACGTTAGAATTTGGAAAACGTTAAGATAAAATGCCTCCTAAACGTGCCCATGTCAATGAAAACCAAGCAGAGAACAGTGTGAACCGTCAAGGGAATGCACCCCCACCACCACCTCCTCCAGGGAATGCTGCTACTCGTGCTTTAGAAGGGATGGCCCGTCTCTTCGAGCAACAGTTACAGCAGATGCAGCAGGCACCTAGGCCAAAACATGACATATATGATCAGTTCCGGAGGTTAGGGTCGAAGGAATTTTCTGGCACTACCGATCCCTTTACTGCTGAGAGTTGGATTCGTTCACTCGAGGTACACTTTCGCTATCTGGATATGGGAGATGCAGAACGTGAGAGGTGTATTACTTATCTGTTTAGGGATGACACTTCTTTATGGTGGGAAGGAGCCGGGTGTTAACCTTGCTACACTTACTTGGGCTCAATTCAAAACAATATTCTACGAGAAATATTTTACCGTTGATGTCAGAGGGCGATTAAAGAGGGAATTTATGACTCTCCGTCAGGGAGACGCTACTGTTGTTGAATTTGTGAAAAAATTTGATAGGGGTTGTCACTTTGTACCCCTTACTGCCAGGGATGCTGAAGAGAAGCTTAGACACTTCATGGATGGCCTACGACCCACTATACGGAATAATTTTATGATGATGCGTCCTTTGGATTATGCTAGTGCCGTTACTTATGCATTCCAGTCTGAGCAATCCTTGAAGGACATTGAGTTTGAGTTACATCGCAAGAGGCAGCATCATCAGAATAATAATCAGTCAAACAAGAATCCATATACGGGTCCTCCTAGACCTCAAGGACCTCAAAAGCCCCAAGGTCCAGTCAATAAGCAAGCACCACCGAATCCACCACCTGCAGCACCAAAACCTATAGAAGTAAAAACATTCAAGAAGTGCAGTCGACTACACCATGGACCATGTGTGTGGGGTACTACTAAATGCTTCATATGCAAGGAGAAGGGAACAAAGCTGTTGATTGCCCAAAGAAGAATGCACCTACATTGGGACGAGCATATGTTATAATGCTGAAAAAGCTGAGGAGGAGGTAGACACTACACTTATCACGGGTAACCTAGTCGTTTACCACTTTTATATTGCTTATTATTGCATGAAAGGTTAAATTTGTTATTAGAATGGAATTGGGAACAAGATTTAACATAGTGGAAATTAGGTTGCATCTTCTACCATAGTTGGAATTTAAGATATGATTTTAGAAACCATACAAAATTGGTATTGAAATTTTGTGCCTTAGATTTATATGAAGGATGTAATATTTCCAATAAAAGTTTTACGGTCAAAATCAAAGAAAAATCATAAATTAAGGGTATGTTAAGGGTTCGAAATCATGGAGGGGTCTTAGTGCAATTTTTGATAATTTTAAGGACCAAAATGCAATTAACCGAAACTTAAGGGACCTAATGAAATATTCGAATTATAAAGGGACAAAAACGTAACTTTCAAAATTCAAGGGGCTAAAATGTAAAATTTCGAAAAATACAAGGATTAAAATGCAAATTTTGGAAAATTGAAGGACTAAAGGGAAATTTTTCAAGAAATACTTAAGTTCCACGCGTAATCTTCACATAATTTTGAGAAATTAATGATAGTAAATCCTTAAGCTACAACACAAAAAGATTTTAAAAGACGTTTTCGTCGTAGGGAGGATTATCATTCAAGATGTGGCAACCTATGCACTTCTAGATTCGGGAGCTACACATTCTTTCATATCTGAAACCTTCATCAAAAGACTGAATATTATTCTTGAAGATGTGGGTTTGGGTTTCAAAGTTTCTATTCCTTAAGGTGATCAAATGCTCGCGTCTAAAATTGTCAAGAATCTGGAGCTTCGATTATTCAAAGATGTGGTTCGGACAGATCTTATTGTGCTTCATATGCCTGAATTTGATATTATACTTGGGATGAAATTCAACCGCCTAGTGGTAAATCTTTTGTCTTTGAGGCGGCAAGAAACAATCAATTGCCGCACATTATCTCTTCTCTTTGTGCAAGGAAAATTATTAAGCATGGATGCCAAGATTTTCTAGCTTGTGTCATTACCGCACATGCTCCTATCAGTCAGAAATTGGAGGATGTTGATATTTTCAGGGATTTTCCTATCGTCTTTCCCGATGACGTTTCTGGTATTCCACCCGATCGTGAAGTAGAATTCTCTATTGATCTAATGCCGGGCACTGTTCTTATATCTAAAACACCTTATCGTCTAGCACCTGCTGAAATGAAAGAACAAAAAGATCAAATCCAAGAATTGCTAGACAAGGGTTTCATTCGCCCTAGTTATTCTCCATGGGGCGCACCGGTATTATTTGTGAAGAATAAAGATGGTAGTAGCATCTTTGCATTGATTATCGAGAGCTTAATAAGGTCACTATCAAAAATAAGTATCCACTGCAAAGAATTGAAGATTTATTTGATCAGTTGCAAGGAGCATCGATATTTTCTAAGATTGATCTTCGTTTTGGATACCATCAGTTGAAAGTTAAAGAGTCAGATGTTCACAAAACAGCATTTCGTACGAGATATGGGCACTATGAGTTTATGGTCATGCCATTCGGGCTGACCAATGCGCCAGCGATCTTCATCGATCTCATGAATCACGTATTTCAGTCGTATCTGGATCAGTTTATTATAGTCTTCATTGATGATACATTGATCTATTCGAGGAATAAAGAGGAGCATAGTCGTCATTTGAGGACAGCAGTACAAGTACTGAAAGACAGGATGCTTTATGCAAAATTCAGCAAGTGCGAGTTTTGGCTTGATAGAGTGGCTTTCTTAGGCCACATCGTTTCTAGTGATGGCGTTGAAGTTGATCCGAGTAAAGTGGAGGCAGTGAAAGAGTGGCCAGTACCGAAGAGCGTTACTAAGATTCGCAGTTTCTTGGGACTAGCTGTCTATTATCGCAAATTCATCAAGGGATTCTCATCTATTGTAGTACTTTTGACATCCTTGACTAAGAAGAATGCAAAGTTTGTTTGGGGATCCGAGTGTCAAGACAGTTTTGACAAGTTGAAGCAAGCCTTAATATCGACACCAGTATTATCTATGCCATCGGGGCAAGGAGAGTATGTTCTTCATACCGACGCTTCTAAACTTGGGTTGGGCGCAGTTCTGATGCAAAATGACCGAGTTATAGCTTATGTGTCGAGACAGTTGAAAATTCACGAGAAAAACTACCCTACTCATGATCTTGAGCTTGCAGTAGTAGTTTTTGCATTGAAGATTTGGAGACACTATTATATGAGGAGAAGTGTAAAATATTCACCGACCATAAAAGTTTGAAATACTTTTTCACCCAAAAAAAATTGAACATGAGACAACGTAGATGGCTTGAATTAATGAAGACTATGATTCTGACATTAGCTACCATCCGGAAAAGCTAATGTAGTTGCAGACACACTAAGTAGAAAGGCAGCAGTTATCACTCATCTATCACTTCAAAGACTGTTGCAGTCCGAGATACTGAGCTTACAGTGTATGCCAGGGGTGAGGCCCTAATCTTTCCACATTATCAGTACAGTCGACTTTGAGAGACAGAATTCGTGATGGGCAGCCTACTGATGAGCAATTGCAAAAGTGGAGAGCAAGAGGTGAAGCCAAAGACCGGAAGTTATATTCTGAGGTGGATGCTATAGTTCGATATCGAGATCGTTTAGGGTTCCTAGTTACGATTCTTTGAGAGTTCTCATTATGAAGGAAGCTCATGACACACCTTATTCCATTCATCCGCGAAGCACAAAAATGTACAAAGATCTGCAGTTGTTATATTGGTGGCCAGGCATGAAGAGGGACATTCTGAGATTTGTATCCGAGTGTTTGACGTGTCAGGAAGTTATAGCAGAGCATCAAAGGCCAGCGGAAAAATTTAAGCCACTTCCTATTCCCGAGTGAAAATGGGAAAACATCACTATGGAATTTGTTGTGGGATTGCCAAAAATTATTAAGGGATTCCATGTTATATGGATAATAGTTGATCGTCTTACGAAATCAGCGCATTTTCTACCTATTAAAACGACATTCACCATGATTCAGTATGCAGAGTTATATATTCGAGAGATAGTTCATCTGCATGGGATTCCTGTATCTATTATTTCTGATAGAGATCCGAGATTCACGTCATCTTTTTGGAAGATTCTACATGCAGCGATGTGGACCAAGTTATTATTCAGTACATCATTCCATCCTCAAACCGATGGTCAGTCAGAAAGAGTTGTTCAAATTCGGGAAGATCTATTGCGAGCATGTGTTATTGATTTCTAATGTAGTTGGGAACCAAAATTGATTTCCAAGGTAGTTGGGAACCAAAATTACCTCTAGTGGAGTTCACCTACAATAATAGCTATCAATCATCAATCGGGATGGCTCTTTTTGAGGCACTTTATGGAAGAAAATGTAGATCTCTTATTCATTGGGACGAGGTTGGGGAAAGAAGAGATATCGGTCCGAATGTGATTGAAGAGACTACTGAGCTGGTAGTCAATATTCGTGAGAGAATGAAGACTGCACAAAGCCGACAAAAGAGTTATACGGACAAGAGACGAAGAGATTTAGAGTTTGCAATATGAGATCATGTATTTGCGAAAATAGCACCTATGAAAGGTGTTATGCGATTTGGTAAGAAGGGCAAGCTTAGTCCAGGATTTATTGGTCCATTTGAGATATTGGAGAGGATTGGGACACTAGCTTATAGAGTGATGTTGCCACCAACGTTTTCTGGAGTTCAAAATGTGTTCCATATTTCGATGTTGCGGAAGTACGTGTCGAATCCATCACATGTGCTAAATTATAAACCTCTACAATTGAACCCAAATATGACATATGAAGAAAAACCTGTCCAAATCTTTGCAAGACAAGAAAGAAGACTGCGAAACAAAGTCATTCCAATGGTCAAGGCCAATTAGCTGAATCACTCGGAAAAAGAAGCTACTTGGGAAACAGTGAGGGACTTGAAGAATCGCTATCCAGAATTGTTCGGTAAGTTCTAATTTCGAGGACGAAATTTTATTTAAAGGGGGGAGGAATTGTAATATACAAAATTAAGATGACGTAATTCAATTGCATGCAAATCTAGGAAATTTGAAAAATGAGTAACTAATTGATTAATTGATTATGTGATATGCATGATTAAATGTTAAATAGGATTTATTGTCATTATGCAGAAAACAGTATTTTTTAAGGATTATTCGAGTTGCGATCGAGGAACGGAGACCGATGGATGGCTGAAAAACGTAAAATATTTTTATTAAATAATTGTTTTTAATTATTTAAAAACATGGTTGATGGTTTGTCATATTTTTGAAAATAAGGGGTTTTGAGGTGATTTTATACGCCGGGACGTAAATTTTATCGTTGTTGATTTTTCAACAAAAATACGAACTTTTTGGCAACCCGGCTAATAAATTCACAAACTTATTTTGACAAAAACTATTTGAATATTTTAATTAAATCCTAATCAAGACTAATGGGCCTAATTTGTTAGCTTAATAGGCCTAAGCCTTATTTAGGGATTTAATTAGTATATAATATATGTAAACCACCCCAAACCCTCAGCAATTTCCCACGCCACTTTTCTGAAAATTGGACACCATATTCACGGCACACACACACACACACATCAAGTTGAGGGAAAAATTTGAAAGCTCAAGGAAAGATTTCAAGCCAAGTTTCTTGCCCAGTTCTTCGTAATCGTCAACGAAAATTCGTGCGTTTAAAATGCAAAGACACGCATACTTCTTTCCTTCAAAACATCATCGCACCATAGTATAATGTTAAGCATGAAAAGATTGGAAAATAAGTGACACTTTTGTTCAAGTTCCGTTTTTTGCATGTAACATGATATTTTAAGTATGATTTTTTTATCCAAATTGTGTTGTTTACGTGCATAAAGGGGCTTCCATGATTAGGACATATATAGACATTGTTTTAAATGAGTTTAGAGTCTTAGAGTTCAAGCAAAACACCACACAATCGAAAAACACAAGCTGGTGCACAAAGTTGTTGTCATAGGGTTCATGGTGCGATTTTGGTCTCTATGGCTTGGCTTGGTTCCAGGGCTAGCTAGGGCCGTGGGGGAGTCAAGGGTAGAGTCCTAGCCATGCTAGGACTCGAGTCATGGGCTAAGGAGGGAGTCCTACCCGAGAGTTGAGAGGTATTGTGCGTAGGGTTCAGATATTGCGCAGGGCTAAGTGGCTCGGTCTGGGGACTTTGGGCTGGGCTAGGGCATGACTTTAGGGTACCAGGAGAGTGCACAACATGATGGTTCAGGGGTGGCTAGGTCGGCTAGGGTCCTAGGCACCAAAACGTAAGGATCGTGCACATGAGGTTTCTCGGCCAGCTTAGGTGCTTGGTTGGGGAGCTTCGGTTCGAGTCTAGGGGCTTGGTACGTGGGTTCCAAAGGTTCAAGAAGGTGCACTAATGGGTTGGTCAGGGCCTGGACCAACATGGTTTGAGGGTGGCTCGAGAAAAATCGAAAGATGGCTCGAGGTGCACTTTCAAGGGTCAAGTTAGGGTTTTTAAAGCTAAAATAAAATTAAACATGGCTCACGGGGGGTTGAGTCGTGGTTTACAAGTGCTAAAATAATATAAAAAGTCTAAGTTTTGAATTTAGAAATTTTATATTAAAGTTTGGGATTTTTCGAGATTAAAACGCCGTCAAAACGACTAATTACGAATTAATTAAAAAGCCTAGTATTTAAGCTAAATAAAATTATGGGGATTTGAATTTAGGCAGAAATAAATATTTGAGACATGTTAGAGTCAATGAAATTAAGAAAAAATCAATTACGTGAAATTTTACGTCTGGAGGTAAAACGGTCTTTTACACCTACAAATTAGTAAACGTCATGGCAGTGTCTTAAATGCTGTTTTATATGCTAAAATGATTATTTTCAATGATTATGAATGTTTATGAATTTTTATATGTTAAATTATGATTTTAAAATGTTCATGGATTTTTATAGTTTAATTATTGGACATTTAAAAGAAATATTGCATGCTTGGCTTCCAAAAAAAATAAAAATAAAAATGATACATATATGCATGATTTTTATTAAGTGATGATAACATATTGAAGGACGTGAAGGGATTGTGACTAAATACGATGATATGTTGGAAATATCGTGAGGGTAATGGTCCCAGTGGGAGCCCAACGATCGTGTTTCCTTGGATACAGATACGAATACGAATATGTTAATATGTTGGCTAAGATTCAGTTGACCGGTGAGAGTGTTGCTGCTGTCCCCGCCGCTCACTACTGTGGTTTTCTCTAGATAGATCCATAGCCCAATACGATTAAGAATACGAGTCACAATCACGATCCGAATTCAACAAACACGAACATGAATATGTTAATATGAATACGAATATGTTGACATGAAAATGTTTAAGTTTAAAGTTTATGAATTATTATGAAAATGTTATTTTAGGTACAAGTATTTTTCATTGTCGTATGTGAACTGTATTACGTATTATTTGTTATCAATAATATGATGTGTTGAGTCTTTAGACTCACTAGGTGTGTTTGATGTAGGTGAGTTTGATGGAGGTCTTGATGGTTGACCTGGCTGGACTGAAGGTGCACACAACCCGAGGACCAACGCTTCTACTTTCCGCATTTAAGTTTATGATTTACATTAAAGATTTTAAGACTCTTTATTTATGCTTTTCGAAAGATTTTTGAGATGTTTAGTATGAGCTATACTTTTCATATTTATTTTTTTTTAGGTTGGTAAAATGTTTGACGATTTTACAATCTAAAATATTTTCCTTTGATTTTTAAATGTTATTTAATTGTTTATTTCTAAAAATGATACAAGGTATTTTCAAAGTATTTATATATATACGAAAGAGGAAAAAAAATTCTAGCACATTTTCAGCAAAACGAATAAGCAGACATTTCAAGTTAACTAATTTATATAGACACATAAGATTTCAGGATCAGTTCCTTAAAGAATTGATTCATATTTGAAAAAAATTTCATAAAGCCGAAGTGTTTATTCAACACTCTCCTTCTAAACACATAACCTATATTAACCGATTCTAACAAGTGGTATAAAATCGGTTAGAATTGTGTCTTGAATATTTCCAAACACTCACATTTGATAACCATGTCTTCGTTCAATCAAATTCTCATATTTTACAGAGAAGAATTTGATGACTGAAAAATTAGAAAGCAGGCTCATTTAACCGCACAAAATGATGATATGTGGTACGTCATAACTGACGGACCAATGAAAATAATGAAGGCGAATACCGCAGTTGCTCTAACTGATGGAGCACCTCATCGCATTGAAAAGCTACGCGATGAGTAGACAACTGAAGATAAAAGGAAGGAAAATCTGGATAATGTTGCCAAGGATATTCTCTACAAGACGCTGGACAAGAACACTTTCAGCAATATCAAAAAATGTGTAAATATGTCAAAGAAATTTGGGAGAAACTGATCTAGATATGTGGAAGAAATGAGCAAACCTCTCAGTTGCCTTGCAAAAATTCGATAACATCAAAATAAAGGTTGACAAGTCAATGAACAAGTTTGATGAATGGGTGAGCAGCATCGTAAATGAAATGAATGCACTGGAAAAAGTGTATTCAAACAAATAAGTTGTTCTAAAAGTGAGGTGTGACCTTCCCAAAGAGTGGGATGTTAAAACTATGGTGATGCGAGAATCAAAAGATCTTAACAAGGTTGAACTACCTGATTTGTTTGCAGACCTGAAAGCATATGAATTTGAAATGCAAACAAGAGAGGGTGAACCATCAGTTCCACAAGTCACAACTTCCCTCAACGCTCTTAAAATGGAGCCAACAGTTTCAGTCGAGAAGACTGTTGAACAGATGAGTAATGACACGATGTCATTGTTCGTCAGAAAGTTTGGAAGGTTTATGAGAAAGAATCAAGAATCATTCCAAAGGAATTACCATGGGAATGAATCAAAAGAAGAACCGAACGCGTGCTAACATTGGGGAAAAACTTGTCAATTCATAGCTGACTGCCACAAACCGAAGAAGGACAACTGCAATAAGTTGATAAGGGAAATAATCCCTTCGAGCAAAGGAACATATCAAAAGATGACCAGAAATCATCCCGGAAGAAGCATGAAGCCCTAATAGCTAAAGAAATCAAATAAAAATGGTCAAAACTGACAGCGATGCATCAGAAACTGAGAGCTCAAGCAGCCCTAGTGATGAAGAAGATGTGAAATGCCTCATGGCTGATGTTGCTGGACTGCAATCTAGCAGAGAACATGTATTTTATTTCAGTTATACTGATTTTACACGTGAATAACTTATTTATACCCTAATGACATAGTAAATGAGTACAGTAAGCTTGCTCTCTCCTTTGAGGAAGCTAAAGCTAAGCAAACTGATCCTACCAACAACAAAACTGAAACTGATTGTTCACAATCAATTAAAATGTCTAATATCAAAGAGGAAATTGCTAAGCTGACAGCGGGAAAAGATGAGAATCAATCCTTGATTCAGCAGTTCAAGTCCGAAAACTCAAGACTAACTAATCTGATTGAAGTTTGGAACAAGTCATCAGTCATATTGATTAAAATGAAAGGTTTATAGAATCAGTTGGGGACAAAACTGGTTTAGCTTTAACAGCCAACATAAACCATCAACAAGCGGTACTATGCCATAATTGAATACATGCAAAGAAACATGCATTCACTTTGTTAAATCAATTATGGTACATAAACAACCTGAGCCCAGTAAGCCGGTTGAAGCGGTTCAGTTATCACAAACAGAACTCTGTAAATGGCTATTACATTCATTATCATAATTGCAAGCCTGTTCAAAAATGATATTGGATGAACAACAAGGAGAACAGATCTAAAACACATGTTATATCATCTGCACACAACACATTTAATATACACAAACTAGGTAAATCTATTTGGCACACAGCGACATGAAAGTCAGTTCGACTTATCCAAGTCTGAGTTCCTAAAGAACTAATCAGTTCAGGACCCAAATATATTTGGGTACCAAATTTTTTATATTTGTGATTGCAGGTTACAGGAAAACTGACCAGAGACTAATTCTGGTACTTGGACAGTAGATGTTCAAGACACATGACTGGAGACGCATAATTAATATCACAACTAGTCAAATACCCAGGTCCCAAAATCATTTTTGGAGACGCCTCTCAAAGTAAAATCGTGGGTAAGGGTAAACTTAACCATAATAACATTATTATAGATGACGTCTTACTTGTTGACAATTTGAAATATCACTTGATCATCATCAGTCAATTATGTGATCATAATCATTCAGTTGAATTTAGTAAACATACTTGTATTGTTAAGAACAAAACTCGTGACATCCTTATGACATGCAATAGATGTGGTAACACATATAAAGTTAGTTAGAGTAATCAATCCAATGAACCATTCTGCTTCGTTGCTCTAAGAACTGGTTATGACATACAAGGTTGAATCACCTAAACTTCAAAACCATTGTACAACTGAGTAACCACGAACTAGTAACTGGTCTGCCAAAAACAAAGTTTTCAAAAGATAAAATTTGTCCAGCTTGTTAGTTTGGGAAGCTAGTTAGATAATCTTTCAAAAAACAAAAGAAGTAAATCTTCTACTTGATGCTTAGAACTGATGTATATGGAATTGTTTGGTCAAATATCAGTCATGAACTTAGGGGGAATGAAATACACATTACTGACTGTTGATGATTTTTCAAGAATTATTGGGTAATCTTTCTTAGATCCAAAGATCAAACTGCTTCACAACTGATAAAAATTTTCGAAATAATTTTAAATGGGAGATCATTTGGGATTTCAGAATAAGATCAGATCGGAGAATTGAATTTGTCAATCAAAATCTATCTCAGTTTCTTGAAATTTTGAAATCAGACATGAGTTCTCAGCTGTAAGAACACCACAACAGAATGATGTAGCCAAACGCATAAATAGAACTCTTAAGGAGGCAGAAAGAACTATGCTGATATCATGGTCTAACTGATCGCTGAATTACCGAACTGATTGTACGAAAAAAGCAATTAGTTGGGTATGAGTAGTTGCGGTATTTTGGTCATATCTCTCAGCTCAATTATCGAAATGAAGCGATTCAGTATGCGTTGGAAAGATAAGACGATGATCTACAAATCATCTTCAGAAGTCAAAGTCTAAATCGAAGCTTAAGATGCTGATAAATGATGATGAAATTATTGGTTATGCACAAACTAAAATCAGCTAGGCTGATTTTAGCACATCAGCTGAAACTGAACTGAACCGAACCAGTTGAACTGAACCAGACCAGCTGAAGGCCAGTTGAACCAGATCAGTTGAACTGAACCAGACCAACTGAACCAGTTGAACTGAACGACCAGTTGAGTTGACCAGAGTTGACCAGTCGGGAAAATGCCCAGCAAGACGAATTTGACCGTGGCAATTTCAGAAACAATACATAAACTTTTCAAACGGTCATATTCTTGTGTCTAACATATATATCATTATTGGGGCTTATAAATACAACATTTTGAAGATTAAACAAGAGCTTTTGAGGAAGATTCAAAGCATGAGCAGTTAACATGAAGAAATCAGCTAGTTGAGAGCACAAGCCCTTGTGTGAGGATACATTTGAGATGTACACTGTAAAGGATAAATTCCTCACACACAATCACTCACACATATACAAGAGAGTTGAACTTCAAAGTTTAGTTGAGTGAGTCTTGCACAAAGACAATAAACTTGTGTATGTAGTCTTTGCATATGAGACATTAAACAATATGCTGATTGTGAGGTGCTGCCTACAATCTTGAGTGCTAGGAGTTTAGTTTAGGCAGTGGTAAGTCCTAGCTAAGTGGGTTTGTACAAAGATTTGTATACATCAAAGTCTTTTAGTAGATATCGTATCTTCGTGATAGAAGAGGTGATGAAGGAGTTAATTCTATTCTCCGAACATCCAGAAACAAACCGTGTATATTTTATTTCAGTTATTATTTTTAGTCAGTTATTCTATCTCTCAGTCAGTTTACTTCCGCAACTGTTTTTCAGTTAAACTGATTGTTATCGACTGACGAGATACCGAGTGTCAGTTTGTCACCAAATTGAACCCAATCTTCGAAAAATATATATAATATGTGAGTGTTTATTCAACCTCCTTCTAAACACTTATCACCTTCTAAACGATCTTTTCAACTATGCTTGTTGATTCTAGTATTTCTCAAAGGTTTTGGGAAGAAGCAGTTAATACAGCGTGTTACAATCAGAACAGATCAATTATTAATAAGAATCATTAGAAGACATCTTATAAGATCTGGCTTGGAAAGAAAAATATGATTTCATACTTCAAAATATTTGGGTGTAAGTGCTTCATTCACAATAATGATAAAAACTAGATAACTACCTTCGATGTTAAATCAGACAAAGGATTTTTTGTTGGTTATTCATCATTTAGTAAAGCTTATAAAATATTTAATAAGCATAATCTTAATGTTGAAGAATCAATAAGAATAGAAAGATGATGAGGTGATGGTGCCACTACGCGAGTCTACCGAAAAGAAACCAATATCAGCCAGGTTAGCGCCACATATTGTGACGAAGAGGTCAGTCGATCCATGCCGAGGTTTCAAGAGATCGATCTTAGATATGATTTGGGACCAAAAAATGTCTGATCCCAAGGAAACGAAAATCTGTTGATGAGATTCCCCTCTCTCAATTCAAGACAGCGTTATAAAGTCATCACAAGATGCTTTTGCAGAGATTTCGAAATAAATGAATTGTGGATAATGGAACTAGTCATGTAACTTAGGATGCAGTGATGTAATCTTTATTCTTTACTTTTGTCGAGTTCTTAGCTCAACTCAATTCAAGGATGGAATATCAGGTAGTAGAACATATGAAAGACATTTCGGTGCTATCATATTTCGGATTTAAAAAAAAAAAACATAAGCAAAGACATGCCATGGGAAGGTTTTTGGAAGATACCCCTGACTTTTGACAATTTTCCTATCAATTGAAGCTTTTCCTTGAGTTTGTATATGTGAATGGGGAAATTTTCAACACACACGTGTAAGGAAGAATGGACCGTACAAGATGATATAGCATTCCATACAAAATTGAATGCTTGATCATTGAGGGCATTTGATCCAATAAGCACCATTATATATATAAGCACCATTATATATATATATCCAATAAGCACCATTATATATATAAGCACCATTATATATATATATATATATATATCAAATGCCCTCAATGATCAAGCATTCAATTTTGTATGGAATGCTATATCACCTTGTACGGTCCATTCTTCCTTACACGTGTGTGTTGAAAATTTCCCCATTCACATATACAAACTCAAGAAAAAGCTTCAATTGATAGGAAAATTGTCAAAAGTCAGGGGTATCTTCCAAAAACCATGGGATATATATATCCCGATTCCAACAGGATCCCACGATACCAAACCTTTGTTCAACAATCGTGTTTTGGTTCTGTTACACTTCAGTGAAAACCACAAGTCTATTATTATTACGCTAACTATATATTTTATTATGATATATACATATATATATAACATTAAATAAAACATAATTTGGAATAGAAAATCTGGAGTGGGCAAAAAAAATAGCTTTACTATTAAAACCTTGATCTGGGCACACCTAAATCAATGAAAGGTTCAACTTCATCTAATAGTATATAATATCACACTAAATTGAAACAAAAAAATATAAAACTAGACAGGAATCGGCAAACCCTTCTTTGCCATGCTATCAAGAATATCGTTCAGAGCTTGGCACAACCCTACAATCTGCCAATAAGAAACCTCCATTGTCAGCACAATCACCATAATAAATATAATCAACAGGGCATGAAAATATTTAATGCTATTTAGTGATATGTGCAAGCCAATATCATATTTCAAACTGAACCATTTTGCATCCATACTGCCATATTTTTGTTATTGAACACGATTCCAGAGTTAGGAGATGGCCACAAGGACTTGCAAATTGACATTAGCGGAAATGAAAATAGATAATCAAGTATTCCTACTCAGCAGTGATATTGTGTGGTACCTGTTGATCCCATTGTCGCAGTTCTTCAGTGTCATCTTCAAAATGAATGACAGCTTCAACCTGCCGAAGAATTATTAGGCAGCTGTAGAATTCCAATGAAATTGCTCGTAACAAAGCAAAGTATGATAAGAGTCGACGACAAGCTGATAGCAAAAGTTTCACAACTTCGGAACAAAATAACAATTTACCCACGGATCAATGGGGTAGCTCAAATTGTTACATTCTAGTAAAAAGGCAAGATTTACCTGGTCAATAGATCCCCTCATTCTATCTTCACATATCATTCTAGAAGCTATTTTCTCAGCCTGTGAGAATACAATGTTTTTGTGAGTATTTGTATGGATAGGTTCTGTAATGGTACATGCACTACAGAAAACCGTGTCTCTCTAGTGTAAGAGCAATATGGTTCACAAGAATACTAAATGCTATTCAAAGAGTCCAGGTATATGGCACGTTTTCCTTCAAATTGAATTTACCAACAAAAGATTGAGAAATACACGAATTTTTTTACTTCGTTTGTCAATCATTATATACGACCATGAAGCAGCAATTAAGATGGAACAGAACCTTCAGAGAAGCAATACCCAGCAATGTGCCCAACTCATCAAAGCTGTATACGAACATTGTTAAAATTAAATCAGATATAACATCTAGGACAGCCCAATATCATGAATGAGTTGATTGTTCACCACTAAAGTGAAAAAATCCAAAGGTTGCTAGATTTTCCACCCACCTTATATTTGTGTAAAGTTTGCTAGCACTCAAGAGATTGTGCTCAATCATTGCACGATCAAGAACCGTAAAATTGTCGGGTAAAAGTGCTTTCTGTCAATAGAAACTCCAAATAAAAATTACTGAAGAAATTATAACGAACCAACAGTTGGAAAATGAAATGTCACAAGCATATATAAAATTCTAGCCTGATGTGGTTTTAATTCTTCAGCAAAGGCATCTATTTCTGGTTTTCTCAAAATTCTCTCTAGATAAACCTGGAAGTTCCATGCTAAACTTTATCAATTAGCAGGCATAAAAGCATGTTTATGCATATGTGGGAACTGGTGACAAGGAGCATGGGTGACATCGAGATTTGAGACTTAGGAGAAGAGGTTTGACAGGAATTGTAGTTAAGTTATCAAGCAAGAACAGATCACCTTCTGCAGGATTGGGTAAATCTTAAGCTTAGAGCAACGTTCATCCTGGTGAAAGACATGGAAAAATAAACACTCAAACTTAAGAGAAAAGTAACCTAGCTTCAAAATAAATTTTACCAGTGCAATCAGTTTCAGAGAACAAGGTAATCTCATCCATAATCTCATCCATAAGGCAGTAGGGCCAAATGGAAAAAAATTGTTAGTTAAAAAGAGTAAGCTCCTAATAAGTTCAAGGATTCTTCATATTCAACAAATTCTTTTCTAGCACTATTCATGAAATATAATACATTTACATTTCATGCCACATAATCTATTCGGCGATCTACAGTATCATTTCACCAGTCTTATCGTCCCAGTGAAGGAAAAAATTATTCATGGAAAGAAGATAACATCAATTAAAACCATAGAAAAAACTCTGTACTAAACACGACCGCGTTCGATAATTACATTTTATTCCAAATAACAGGTAGCACAAGTGCCACAAAAATAGTCGATTTTGCAGTTCCCTTCGCCACTAAGAGAGTACTGTGCAGAAAGCCACAATGCAATCCTTCAGAGAAAAATAATATAATTTTGATTGGTGTCGTAAATTCAAGAAACATAGACAAACACCTGGCTCAATAGACAAACAATTTCTTATACCTTGTACAAGGTGGCAAGAACACGAGAACGTTGAGGACCTGCAGCAGCCAAAATTGTGCAAGTCACAGCAGCAGCTAGAGCTTGCTCCAGAGCGTCTTCATCGATCTCTCTGTAACGTGCCAGTGATTCCATAAGCCATACCAGCAATCCAATTATTCCCAGCAATTTAATTGGAAAAAAAAGAGAGAAATCCCTATTTTTTTAAATGGAAAATAATATAATTCACTCAAAGACGTCTATCTCGTCATGCTTACTCATCTCCAATTTGCCGCTTCTCAATTTGTGAGATGCCATAATACCGTAGGGCAGCTTCCAAGAACTTCCTCTTCAAATCTAGTATCCTAGCATAGCAAACCTGGTAGAACAAGAATATGTTGCGAGTAATGTTGACATTTCAGACCACGGCTCACCACTGTCAAATACCAACCTTGTACTGTAAATTCAACACTTCATGCTGACTGTTGCTAACCAAAAATGAAGCTTTGTTAATAAAAGCTTCCGCATTAACAGCATCATCATCCTAAAAATATGAAAAAAGAACATGATTCCAGCTACATTTCGACAGGCACATTGTACAGGATTTCAGATAATAAAGTAATAAATAAAAGTATACGAGCTGATACTTGAAACAAAATGCAATACCAACCTCCGCTCACAATCCATACAAGCACACAGAAATAAACATAAGTTGCCAATAAATCCTTTTGAAGGGAATAAACAAGATCACGAGAGTTGTAATTACAAGACAACTACACCTTACATATAAAGCATCTAATACATGTATTCTACACTTCACAAAGAAAGAATACCTAGGTCAAGCCACTTGGTCGTGAAAAAGAAATTAGGTACAAACTTTTGTTGGTATTTTGCAATATGAGAAATTTAACAGATACACTAGGTGCAGTATTACACATTGAGCTACTTGGAACTGCACAGGACTGATAAGAAAACGGAGTGCTTCAAGGAGAGATGGCAGAACTTAGCAAACAGAGAATAAATGTCTGGTTTCTTTGCCACCTCATCTCTTGCTTGGTTAAGATATGTTATGATAATGGCATTAAAATGCTAACAGGCATTCAGGGATCTTAATTCGAGACAAGAACACCCATTCTACTCTCCCTATACCATTATAATCATGAACGAAATGCCACCATCAGTTTTCTATGGATGCAATTTTAGGTTTCAGTCATATATTATCACCCAAAAACAAAATGTGATTTCTATAAACTGAAATTAAAGATTTTGGACAAATTTTAACAAGGAATGCCATAATCGCTAGACCTATGTTTACTTGCATGCATAACAGATGACGAGTCTACAGAGACAGGTACTTCAATATAAAGTTAAAGAATTAGACTTCAACACCAGGACAAAAGTACCTCAAGGTAAAGACGAGCAATTTGGACACATTTTGAAAGCCTAAAGGTGTCATCAATCACCCTGCACAGACAAGAGAATCACAATATATTTCAAGAAATTTCAAAGGTAGCTGAAGAAGGAAGTCAGTTAGAGACCTCATTCCAGAATCCAGATCAATGCCACTGAGCATCTGCGCAGCTTTTGACCATGCTTGTTCAGATTCATACAACTCAGCCAGTTTTTCTCTAATTATCAACACCTGTACTCATTATTGTAAGCACACAAACAAAGTTAGTTAGAAAACATTACATGGTAAAAACAGAGGTAAGAATGAACAGTTACGATTTACATCATGATGGTCAAAATATACATTATAACAGGGAAAGAAGCACAACAAATGCAACAATTAGCAGTGAAATGGATAAGATGGGAGCAACAGCAACTTTATAACGTTGCCCAAACATATGCAGCTCGTACAAAAACTTTCACGTGGGAGCAACAGCAACTTTATAACGTGTCATGGATAAGATGGGAAAAACCCAGCCGATAGTCCTGTCTCGGCTAAAGCAAATTGAAACTGAAAGGCAAAAAAAAAAAAATAAGTGAACTGGAAAACTAACCTGCTCTTCGAAGGAAACAACACGAGGTTGAATTTGATTGAGCGTATAATGGGAAATTTCCTTCTGAAACTCCGGCTCCAATTTCCCCAGCTCCTGAGCGAACGTTTGTACCAGCTGCCTCGACACCACAAGCGGAACATCGTCCGATAACACTGAAAATATAGGCAAAACGTTATTAATAATTAACAGAACACATGAATAACGATAAAAATTGAGGACCCTTAACTGTGGTCGATGAATTTTTTCGCCTGCCCGACGTCGTTGGAGGAGAGGACGGTGGATAGAATGTGCTTGTACTGCTCGATCTTTTGACGCTGGTCACTGATCGCAGAAGCGCTCGCGAATGCACTCTCCATGATTTGAGGTTTAGGGTTTGAGACAGTGAATGGCTCTGTTGGCAGACGGACACAGCGCTGTAATTAGACAATCTTATGTAAAAGATGTTTAAATAAGAATGGCGTATTCATAGCAAGATAGATGATTTTTTTACAAAATGACATATTTTTGTAGAATTGATACATTTTTTTACAGAATTTCGCAAAAGTATAAAGAGTATTAATGAGTGTTTAATGATATTAAAGTGACACATCTATTATGTCAAAAAACATTACAGATGATCATTGAAAAACAAATCCGATGTTTCGATATTTTCGATTATAAATATTCAGATTTCACATGTGAAAAGTTATCTCGATCAACCATAACTATTCTTGAGCCTGCATATTTCAAAGATGGCAAAAAGTTGTGTGACACGGTCTTACGGGTCGTATTTGTGAGACGGATCTCTTATTTGAGTCACCCATGAAAAGGTATTACTTTTATGCTAAGAGTGTTACTTTTTATTGTGAATATAGGTAGAGTTGACCCGTCTCACAGATTATGATCCGTCCGTCTCACGTGAGACTCACTCTTCAAAGATATCGAGCACACTTTATATTTTGATTTCTAGCTGTTCATTTAAGCACACGTTTATCATAATCATATTAGATCATCAAAGATCAATTTGTGTTACTCCAACAACTTAAGCTATCAAGTTTTACCATTTGGTTTTGAGTTTGTTGTCCTCTGATCAATGGTTCTTAAATATAATAATTATAAATTAATCATTAAGGCTGTTGGGGAAGAGAGATTTGTGCTAATTTGGATTTCAAATATGCAGCCCAAATCTATTTCATCTGATTGGGTACATGATTATATTGGGTGTAACGCCCCAGATTCGACGACTGTCCTCACTGTATCAAGACGAGTCTTTCCAGCGTGCTTATGTCCTCACTCACACGCACCCTAGGAAACTTCCCAGGAGGTCACCCATCCCAAAATTGCCCCAAGTCAAGCACGCTTAACTGTGGAGTTCTTATGTGATGAGCTACCGAAAAGAAGATGCACCTTCGTGATATGAGTAGTACCAATCAAATCTTTTAAGCCCTCTTCAACTGTTCAGTCCATTACATTGCCCAGTCTCGGAATCCCTCTCATTCCCGTGTGGGTCAGTTCATTCATGTTCCCTTCACCTAGAAGCCTGCCAGGAGCCGCTCATTGTCCGTGCAACTGATGGCACCGGCGATCACCCCCCGCCCTCTTCGGCCCCGGGCCTCACATGCCCACCAGCTTCCGCTTGGTTCGTCCCCGAACCACACCGTACTAAGAGAGGTCGGCTCTGATACCACTTGTAACGCCCCAGATTCGACGACTGTCCTCACTGTATCAAGACGAGTCTTTCCAGCGTGCTTATGTCCTCACTCACACGCACCCTAGGAAACTTCCCAGGAGGTCACACATCCCAAAATTGCCCCAAGTCAAGCACGCTTAACTGTGGAGTTCTTATGTGATGAGCTACCGAAAAGAAAATTGCCCCAAGTCAAGCACGCTTAACTGTGGAGTTCTTATGTGATGAGCTACCGAAAAGAAGATGCACCTTCGTGATATGAGTAGTACCAATCAAATCTTTTAAGCCCTCTTCAACTGTTCAGTCCATTACATTGCCCAGTCTCGGAATCCCTCTCATTCCCGTGTGGGTCAGTTCATTCATGTTCCCTTCACCTAGAAGCCTGCCAGGAGCCGCTCATTGTCCGTGCAACTGATGGCACCGGCGATCACCCCCCGCCCTCTTCGGCCCCGGGCCTCACATGCCCACCAGCTTCCGCTTGGTTCGTCCCCGAACCACACCGTACTAAGAGAGGTCGGCTCTGATACCACTTGTAACGCCCCAGATTCGACGACTGTCCTCACTGTATCAAGACGGGTCTTTCCAGCGTGCTTATGTCCTCACTCACACGCACCCTAGGAAACTTCCCAGGAGGTCACCCATCCCAAAATTGCCCCAAGTCAAGCACGCTTAACTGTGGAGTTCTTATGTGATGAGCTACCGAAAAGAAGATGCACCTTCGTGATATGAGTAGTACCAATCAAATCTTTTAAGCCCTCTTCAACTGTTCAGTCCATTACATTGCCCAGTCTCGGAATCCCTCTCATTCCCGTGTGGGTCAGTTCATTCATGTTCCCTTCACCTAGAAGCCTGCCAGGAGCCGCTCATTGTCCGTGCAACTGATGGCACCGGCGATCACCCCCCGCCCTCTTCGGCCCCGGGCCTCACATTGGGTAGATGTGAATTTGATATCTAAACCCATATATTTTTCGTAGATTTGAAATCCACTAGTACGAGCCTTCATTTGAAATTTGTCTCCTTCGAGGCTCAGATTTTTGTAGATACTGAAGTAAGAAACATATTCTAATGGAAAAGTGACGGTATTAAAATAGCTATAAGCTATTGATTGATATGGGTGCCAATAAAGTGCTCCCTTTTTTGCAAGATGATGCAGAATTTGTTGAATGCGAGAGGTTTTGTTAGATCATTTAGTTTTGATGATAACAAATATTAATTCATTTTATTAAAATTAGCTGTCATTTTTTGTATATTCATAGGTAATCTCGACCGTTCTGCCAAAGATAAAAAGCAACACACTACCTGTTTCAAGAGCTGGGTTAACGGTCACAAACTACTTGGTCTCTTTACCAGTAAAGTTACTCAACCGCTTCTTTTATTATTCAAACAGTAGCACTAGACTAATCTGTCACCCGACCGGACCGCTAAGAAATACACTAAAACATCTCTCAACTGGAAAGAGTTAAGGATATTTTGAAAGTCAACTGATCAGTCGACAACTTAAAATAAAAAGATCGCACATATCCTACCAACTCTCATCGGACATAAAGTATTTCAATCGTTCTGTTGTCTGACACCTTTTGTATAGAGTTTACTTTAAGAGTGCAAAAGCATAAAAGACATTAAAGGCATTTATTGAAATATGCTACACATGATACTGATATGTCCATATTTTCGGGCTACAGTACAAAAAGTCGTTGAATGGGAAAAAAGACTCTAGTACTGTATATAGTGAAGACAAGCATGAACTCAACAAGAGGGAAAAAGAGACACTCAAAGCAAATAATTCAAAAAAGCTTGTATACTCAAAGATTTCTGAGCACAATTCTCATATATCCTACTCTACTCAACAACTCTTTCTTCATGATATTATTAGATCTAGCTACTAGGATCGTTCAGAGCTTGAAAAACAAATTCTCAACCATTTTCAGCCAAAAACAATTTGAGGAGTTGCAAACATTTTGACTCTTAGGATTCATTCTTTGTCATATTCGTGGTTCTTTGGTTGTTTGACTAAGGGTCACAACCTCTATAAAAGATACCAAGAGTTTCAACTTAGGCAGTTGATAAGACCTAAGATTAATGCGGGTTGTAACAAAAAATTTGTAAAACCAAAGTCTTCTAGTGAATTCCTTCCTAAGTAAAAGAAAGGAGACGTGGAAGTATTTTGCCTTCGAACTTCCATATATTATGTGTTGGAACTTTTCAAGTTCGCAATCTTGATTTTGATGATAACAAAACTTGTTAATCGTGTTACTAATAATCTACCTTAGTGCGCATATAGCTTAAACTGATTTAATCAAGTTTACGAAGCCATAACTGAAGCTATCGGAGATACCAACTGATCGCCAAAACCAAATCAGTCCAACTAGTTCTTCAAGCAAGCAGTTCAGTTGATAGTCCAGCTGATAAGTGATTCAGCAGGAATACCTCAAAAGCTTGGCCAGCCGATGACGTGTCCAACTAACAATGAACCCAGCTAGCCAGATCAACTGAATGAGCTAAATAAGTTCAACTGACGAGTCAACTGATTTAGCTAGCCCAACTGAAGATCAATCAAGCTGACCAAACTGAAGCATCAGTCAGAACCTCTTAGTTGCGGATCAAGACAAGCTTACAGCTAGTGGATTCCAACTATGCGAGAAGGTACAAAGCCATTATCCAGTCAAAGGACAATAATTGACATTGCATCAGAGCATTAAAGACAAAACGCTTCAGAAGGTCAGTCAAAAAGACAAGACACAAAGTCCAAGAAGTCAATTCAAATGCAACGGATATAATAAATGAGTCTCACTATACGATCAGCTTTTCCTGCGTATATAAAGAGAAGATCGGTGAAGACTCAAACAACAACATATACAATACAAGAGAGAAAAGCTTAAGAAAGAAGCATTCAGCCTAGTCGAGGGACCACTTAAACGTGTTATCAGCTTTAGATTAGAAGCATGTTTCCCTTAGTGTGTGAGAACACTTTCGGGTAGTTTTCAGATATCAGTTCTCACACACACACACACCACCACTCAAATACAGTCTTGCACAAAGACGTTAAACTTGTGTATGTAGTCTTTGACACTTATACGTTTAAGAAGTGTTGGCAGAAAGGTGCTGCCTTCAGTCGTAGCTAGGAGTTCAGTTTAGGCAGTAGTGTAAGTCCTAGTTGAGTGGGCTTGTACAAGGTGTTGTATAAATCAAAGTATTCTAGTGGATCCTACCCGTGGACGTAGAAGGGGTGACGTAGGAGCAGTTGAAGTCTCCGAACATCCATAAACATGTCTTGTATACTTAACTGATTAACTATCATTTTAAAATTGTTTTGATTAGTTGGAGTGTTTGTGTGTTCAGTATTCACCATAACTGAAATACAAGAATGCAAAAAATAATTTATGTTCTTTCGGTTAGTCAATTTACACAAGTTAAAATATTTTCTAACATTTCAGTTTTCTTTACGAATGATTACTTCGAGTTTCTTCCACTTGGTTTAAAACCAAACTCGATTTAATTCATCGGTGTTAATATTCTTAGAACACGAGCTATTGAAGCTCATTGAAGACTGTTGTGTGCGAAATGCCTTCGAAGGCGCTAGCACACACTATCCTTCATTATGTATTATTACTACACTGTATTTATTTATATTTTCAACGTTATATATTTGAGTATATAATAATCAAAGAAATTCATCATACTGTTCTTCAGCAATATTTTTAGTCCGAATGTTTCCCTATAGTTGAAAAAACAGGTCTTGTATAGCTAGCATTATCAAAATCTATCGTAAAATTTTTAAAAAGTGTTTATTCACCTGAACCCCCTCTAAACACATCAACAATCTCAACAGGTTGAAAAATTGGCTGTGAGGATGAATGCTATAATCTGTTTTTATATTTTTCCTTTTTTAGAAAAATATTAATAATTTGTTGAATTTTTAATTATAATAATTTTGAATTTTATGCAACTAAATAAAATATAAATTTAGTTTCTTTTAAATGGGACATAGTTATTTTTTAATCATAATTGTTTTAATTTCAAAATATATAAGAATAATATAATAGAATTTTTATATTTTGAAATTCTCAAATTTTTGGTCAAGCAATATATTTCTAATTAATGAATTCAAAATCCACTTTGAAATTATATGTTCATCCGAACAAAAGATTTCATTAACATAAGATTTCAAATCAATGAATTTCAAATCCGTTAATTTGAAATCCTTTCTCAAGTCTAAATCATCTAATCCAAACACAACCTAAGAGTTTCAGTTAGGCATTAGTAGTCCTAATCGAAGTGATTTGTTACAAAACGTTATAAAATCAAAGTCTTTTAGTGAAAATTTTCTTAAGTGGAAAAAGATATGGCATAGGAGTTTTATCTCCGAACAACCATAATAATATTTGTGTCATTACATTAGACATTTACATTTCTGTTAAATCCATTCAGTTCGTTTATTGTTAAACTTCCAAGTAATATATCACTAGTCAAATTGGATCGTTCTCGCACTTACATGTTTTAGTTGTCCAATAAGTTTAGTCGTTCAAGAATAATTTTTAACAACCTGAAAACTATTAAAGCGGTTCGAAATCAAGAAAATAATAAACATTTGCTGAAGTTTTGGACAGTTGGTGTTCAAAACCGTCTTGCAGTTTGCTGAAGGTGGATTGAAGTCCACTTGCCTTCCATTTCCATCACTGGTCTATTGAGATACTGGAATCATACAGGTTCCTCAAAGAAGATGATGAGACCCTTTTTAATGTAAGCGAAACACTAAAGATAGCTCTTGCATTTTTCAAGGGTAACTGGAAATTGGACCTACCTTGGTCAACGATTGGTGTTTCCATTGGTGTTGGCAACACGGCGTCCACATTCACTCCACTCCTAACGGCTACGTCATGCTCTCTGCCTCTCATCTACAGACAAAAATTGACTTTGGTTTGCAACAGATTGCCTACTACGAAGAACAAGTGGCAGAGTATAGGCTGTGACTAGAAGTTGGCCTCCATTCTGGCAAGAAAAAGGGGAGCAGAAGAACAAAAAAATGACAGAGAAAGATGAGGCTGAAACATCTGGTGGAGGAGCTGAGACTGATGGACTATCAGACACCGAAGAAGATAAAGAATAGATGATTTTCTGTAGTCTATATTGTTGTGTTTTTCTTTTGTTGGTTCGCTCTTATATTTGTTTGCTGGTTAATGAATTCTGATTTCATATATTGTTGAAACATTTCATTTTTGCAATCTTGATTTTGATGTTAACAAAACTTGCTATTTTGTTTCTAATTATTTACCTTAGTGCACAGGTAGCTGGAAGTGATCAGGTTTCTAACTGATCAGTTAAGCGAGGTAAAACTGAAGTTATCGAGACGTTAACTGAAAAGATCAACTGATCGACCAAACTGAATCAGTTCAACTGACATATCAAAGAACAGTTTAACTGAGTGTCCAGCTGATGGATGATTCAGCAGAAGATCTTCAGAAGTCCGGCCAGCTGATGAAGAACCCAGCTGATCAGTTCAACTGAAAGAGTGAAATCAGTTGTACTGACGAGTCAACTGATTTCACCAGCCCAACTGAGGATCAGTTCAGATGAGCAGTTAGGAATAATTTAGTTGCAGACCAAGACAAGATTATCTTAGTTGATTCCAACTACGTACAAAAATATAAACTTCTGTACAATCAAAGGTACAATAATGTACGTTGCAGCAAAGATTAAAGCCGAGAGATTCCTGAAAGCATGTCAGAAAAGTCAAGACACATATACCAAGGAACACATTCAAAGATGCAACGATCACATGTGATGAGTCTTGAAGTACGGTCTCAATGCCTCTTATATACAAGCTCAAGACCATCAGCAAGGACAACAAGTGAGAGCACATACTAGAGTGTGTGAAGATAAAAAGAAAGGGCACACTTATTTACTTATCAGCATACAAGAAGCATTTTGTCCAGAGGAAACACTCAGCCATATCAGCTTAGTTTAGAAGCATATTTTCCTCAGTGTGTGAGAACACTTTCAGGTAGTTTTCAGAGATCAGTTCTCTCACACACACACACACCACCACTCTAATACAATTTTGCACAAATATAATAAACTTGTGTATGTAGTCTTTATTACATAGACGTTAAACAAGTGTTAACTGGAAGGTGCTGCCTTCAGACGAGTCTAGGAGTTCAGTTAGGCAGTGGATAAGTCCTAAGCCGGGTGGGTTATTACACTTGCTATAATTAATCAAAGTCTTCTAGTGAATCCTATCCGAGGTGGTAGAAGGGATGACGTAGGAGCAGTTGAAGTCTCCGAACATCCATAAACATATATTGTGTATTTAATTATTTAACTATTGTTTTCAAACTGATTTAACCAGTAAGAGCATCCGTCGGTTCAGTTCTAACCATAAATGAACTGATGAATGAAAAACTAATCTATTTCAGTTATTCAGTTACACAAGATATTCAAAACATATCAGTGTTTCTTAACGAAAGATTATTTCGAGTGTTTTCCTCTTGGTTCTTTTCCAAACTCGATATAATCATCGATGTATACATTCTTAGAACACGGACTATTGCACCTCTTAGAGAATATTTTGTTTAAAGCAACTCAAGGTGCTCTGCAAACGATCCTTCATATATATTCGTATGACTTTTTATGTTTACCAATGTTCTAAGTTGGCGTTGACAACACTGTCAACAACACCAATGATCTAACATGTTTAATTTAGAGGGAGAGAAATTTAACTCAGGGAGAGCTTAACTAAGTGCAACAGTGACCAAGATTATCATTTTTGGATGTTTTTGTCCAGAAAGACAAAAGAGGGAGATTGAAAGCAATATGTTTTTTCTTTATTATTTTGCTAAATTGATATTATCAATTTAATATTTTTTTTTCTCGATTGTAAGATCTTGCTTGATTTATTTCTAGATATTAGAGGATTTGCTTTTAATATGGCTTTTATCTCTAATGAAAATCTTGTTTCCATATTTTCTATGACTCTTTTATGGAATTGTTTTTAGGTCAAATATTGGATATAAATATGGAGCGTCTTATAGCCATGAAAGTGTGCTTTTTGTGTGGGGGTTTTGGACATCAGACTTTTGCAGAGAATGCATAGAAGATAATTTTCATGTTGAAGAAATTGAGTAATTGATTCACGTTTATCCCGTGTTGCTGATTGATGTTGAAGACAATTGAAGAACAACACTGACGCATAGTGTTGATTGAATAGTGTTATTTTATTTGTTTTAATCAAATTCTATTTATGCATCTAGTTTTTAGTTTGGTCCATTTGAAGCATTTTAATTCCTTGGAAAGTCAAGGAATTTGGTTTTGTTATTTCACTAGTATTGTGTTGTGTAAACGATTTACATATTTTTCTAGTGAATTTTAGCCATGAGACGTTATACAAGTATTTATATTTGTACATAATTTAAACTTGTCTTTTATTTATTAAAATTGTATTTGTGTGTTTATAATTAACTTCCGTTCATGATGTGCACTCGTGTTGACAACACTGTGCCACAACACTAAAAATCTGATACACATAATATATTTATTTCTTGTGTTTTTATGATCAACAACGTCCTTTCAGTCTACATTGGAGCAATTGATGTCACACATATAAAGGCATGATTACCACAAAGAAAAGCAATCTCATATATTGAACCAAAAGTTTTCTCACACAAAATATTCTTGCAGTTGTAGATTTTAATATGCGTTTTAAGTTTGGACTGGATGGAGTGTCGGCAAAGAAATGATGGCAACACATGAAATGAATTAGATACATTGGTTGGATGCCATCATTATTTAATTAAATTATTCGGTAGCTTTGTGTATCAAATTTGATAACATATTCATTCAGATAGGAAGATGCGTTTTCATACGCATTTAACACAAACGAGTAACTCTATAAACAGAGCTCCCTCATCTCATTCAGAAATCATCATTTTATTGAGTTCTCTTATCTTATAGCATTTGAATGCTTAGCTTTATAATAGCATTTTATTTAAAAGAGTATGTGTTCTCTTTGGAAACACAATGAATGGTTGTACACCATAAAATATTATAGTGGAAATCTTTTCACCTTGCCCGTGGTTTTTACCCCAATAATTTTTAGGGGTTTTCACGTAAATCTCAGTGTCTAGTTGTATAATTTATTTTCATATTATTATCTCAAGTTGTCGCTCGTGAGACTAATAGGAAGGAGCTGCTCATAATAATAGAATATTTGGAGAAGCTATTCATAGGCCGAAACTAAATTTTCCTCGCCCAAAAGGAAAAAAATAATCACTTGATTGATGTTGTATATTCACATATGTCAGGATATAAGGGTCCTTATAAAAGTGAAAATTTAAGGTATCGCTAAGATCATGTAACTACATGCACCAAGAAATTTGAAGGAAAATTTCAACTTCTACCACTCTTCATGTAGGAATTTTCTATAACGTACATTTGAAAATTGGAAAACAAGATGAAATATTTTGGTTGATATGCTTTATTATTATATTGATACACAGAAAAAATGTGCTGGCAGCAATTACGATACATTCCAAATAACTGATTATGAAAGTTATCAACCATTTACTGAACATAATATATCTACTGCAAAATCTACGGTGGAAAATGAACATAACCCTAGCAATTTATATCGGATGATAGCGGGTAATTCAACTGCAATGGAAACTGCAAGAAGTGGACGCCAATTTCAGTGATAAATTTTTTGTTGGGATTTTTGAGCTTAATGAATTGAAATTAAGCAAACAAAAATAAAAAGAAAACTCGATCAAACAAGAACATTCAATTGTGCGCTTCAAAGGCCCTCGATCTCCTTACTAACTGAAGGCACTCGTCCCTTCTCCGGCTACGAATAAGCCACTTGGAAATGGTGCGAAAAAGTTTCTCAAGCAGCAAGGGAGGCACTGAGGTGCCTAAACGCACCTCAGGCCCATTCGTGCCCTTACAATATTCAGGGCAGTAGGGGAGGGAGGCACTTAGGTGCTATCTTGTGCCCTGGAATTTATAAGGAAGCGAGGGAGGTGCTAAGGTACCTCCTAGAGGCCCCTTTCTTGTTATCCTAAAAATTCTAAAGCAGATAGGGAGGCACATAGGTTCTCGTTAAGCGACATTTTTTATTAAGAGTTGCAAGTTTTCATGAATCTTTGTCACCAAAAAGTGTCTTTGGTCACACTTTCAAGATTTTTGACTTAAGTATCAATCCAATTGAATGAATTAACAATAAGGAGAGACATCAATTATGAGATGATCAAACAAAAGAGAGCATTTGTATTCATTTTTAACTTCTTCTTCTTTCTTCTCAAATGCGAGTTTGCTTTATTTTCTGGTTACTATTACAAGTTTAAGGTCTTTGTATCTTAGGAGATGATTTCCATATCCCGTGATCACCATGTACATGACAAATTTGTCTTCAGGACAAAAAACTTTCCTCGACTTCAAATTTGCTAACATATCTTTATGATTTTAGTTATCTTCAGGTCGCAGTTCAAATGAAAGTGTTTAACACCAACAATCTTAAGACGAATTTGATATTATTTAGATTCTTTGTTTTTTTGTTCACAACTTTGAAGACGTATCACAATGAACATGAAAGACTTCAAACTATTCAATTTCATAGCTATACAACGACTTGTGAATCGCTGAATTTTAAATATCAGGTTTTGAATTTTTAATTTCTTGTTTTTGTAATAGTTATTACATTTGACTTTCTTTCAAATAATTTGATTGGAGAACTATGAATATGTTTATTTTTTTGTGAAAAGTACAAGGATTGTAAATTATGAATGACGAGGTTTATGCTAAAAGTTGACATGAGTAATGATCGAGCAAAAATTGTACTGTAGAATCCTTAACAAAAATATGATTTTGAATGCTTGAAAATTAATCGCAAGTTCTCGATTTCAAGTAATAGTGTAATGTACGTGAGTACGAGTATCGTTCCACTGAAGAGCGTATTTTGCAATTATTATTTTCAGTTATCAAATCTTTAGCAACGAAATCTGAATGGTTGTTTATGACTACTAAAATTAAATAAAAACTCAATGAACAAGTCAAGAATTAAATGCTGAAATATAAACTCTAAACCACTTAAATAGATTTCAATGGGAAATGGATTTGTTGGGAATTTCAGTTCACCTATCTCTCGTTAATTAATTAATGCGTTAGATAGTGATGTGTGCTTCCGATAGGATTTCCTATTCAATTGAACACGCCCTCTCGAGCTATGCCAAACTAATTCTACTCAATGAAGTAATTAAATGTCTTTAATTATTTATCAAGAGTGAATTGCATATCAATCTATGAAATCCCCTAGTTTTTGCCCGACTGGACTATGATTATCGGCGCGTATCCAATTTCATATGTCTATGTAAATTGTAGATCCACAGACTATTCTACTCGTTCTTATCACAAGCTATTCTCTCGAACTCACTCGCGATATAAGACTATTATCAAAGTTAGCTAAGCCACGCTTTAATAATCACAATGCAAAACAATAGTATAATCCAGAATAAATCAACGTCGGCAATGGAATTAACCAATTCAAAGTTCGGGGTAGGATCCCCTTAAATCCCAACAAATATTTTAATTAGCTACTCGAATTCATAGTAAAATAAACACAATAATGTTTAAATGATAAAACTAGATTAGAAATACTATTGGTGACGAAACTGCAAGGAACGACGCTCTGAAATCTTCGAATCTTCAACTCCAAGCAATTTCTCCTTTTTTTTCTCTTCCTTGGCTGCTGAATGATGTCTGAAAATCTTCCAAAAAACCCTCATCCCTCAGCCTCCTTTTGAAATTTAGGAAAAATATTGGCAGCAAATCTTTCCAAAAATAAAACCCGCCCGGGCAGACATGAGTTTCGGCCCGGGCGGATGACTCTAGCAGATCTTGTTTTAAATATTCATCCGACGCGCTCGGGTAGACATAAGTTTCCGCCCGGGCGGATCACTCTCGCAAAAAAAAAATCTTTTAATCACCCTTGCAGGCGCCCGGGAGGACATGAATATGCGCCCGAGCAGATGACTCTCGAATTTCTTCAGTTTCTTCATGAATTTCATGCATTTTCACCCACGAGACACATGAGCAACAATAAAACATAATATAGCTAACATGTCACAAAATGAATACAATCTACACGATATATGCAACACAATGAGCTATCACATCATATGAAAAACACGTAAAATCCACCTATATCAACCCCTCAATACTAACATTTTGCTCGCCCTCGAGCAAAACAGATGACACGACAAAATGGGGCATGACACAAAGTAGCTCGACAGTGAATTCATAGTCATCAATCAGCCTCAGTGAAACTCAACATGTTCCCTTGTCGATCAATGTAAAAGCACAACTCTTCGCACTTTCCTTGGTCTAGACATTGTTTCAAATAAAACCTGAACGTGTATGTGTGCGTCGTTAGTCCTAACATCATATATGACAGAGGGATCCATTATCAACCATTGTCAAAGATTTAAATCAGCCTGTTGGTGTAAATCTTACTCTCCTCTATTCCTCTACACTCAGTAATCAACAGTAGCTTCTTCTTTTTTTTACTGAATTGGAATACAGTAACAAAAGGAAGATGTTAGAACCTTTCACTTCAGATTCAAATCCATGTGTTTTACATGTTAGCCAGGAATAGGATTTCATTCCTTTATTCGTCTCCCCAACACCTTACATCTCCAACTTTAGCCAGGAATATGATTTCATTCCTTTATTCGGCTCCCCCACACCTTACATCTCCAAATCTCTCTTTTTTTATGCTGCTGATAGATACCTCGATTCAAGAGAATAAAGTCAAGCTCAATCCACACCTTCAAACATCTCTGTTCCCCACTTTAGTTTTAAACTTTCACCATCTTATCATGCATGCTTCTAGTTCTAACATTCGTGCAAAGAGAATTCAAGGTTTTAAATAAAACTTAATGTCTTTACTACAGTATGTGCTAAAGAAATATGAGTACACGACATACAGGACATGTCTTATCACCTAATAATTATCCTTGGCTAACAAGTACTACTTCAAACACTGTTGGCTGACATACACACCAATGCAAAACGACTAAAACTAAATGCCAGCAAATAAGACCAACAAAGCACCAAAAATGAACACACAAAACAACACCCATCCACCCCCCAATACTAAAGTCGAGCAGTGTCCCCAATGCAACAGACGATAGAAAAAGAGATAGATAGTGCATAACAAAATGGATGCAATATAACCTAAGCATGCAACAGAAACAGAAATAAATAAAATCATCTAAACGAAATGCAGGAAATAAAAGAAGGGACATAAGTGACTTCCCTCTGAATGATCATCCTCCTGTTGCTCCTCCTGGGGAATGACACTAGCTTCCGGCTCTGGTGTAGCGGCATAGTGAAACTGAAATGACGGTGGGAAAGCTGACATAGGTGGTGACATAAGGGCCGGGTCAATACCACTGTGGCTCAGGGGCAGACGCAACAGGGCATCAGTAGCAGTCTGATATATCTGACTCAGAGCCTGCCACTGTAACTGATGGTCAGAAAATGCAGCGAATTCGTTCATCCGATCCTAAAGAAGGCGATGTTGAGGTCGCGGGCTGGTGTTATGGGCTGCTGTTGCAGTGGATCGAAAGTCAAGCAGTCCCATATAAGGCCGAATTGAGGGAAAGCCTTCCGTCGTACCGCAGCTTTCTGTAGCCAGCTGGCTTCATCCAGGGCCTTGTTCGGTGGCAACCACTCATCATCATCCTGAAAAACATCCCGGCTCCCGTACACAGCTCGGTGATAATATGGGGGAAAATTAATTTCACATTCGGATTGTGAATGCTAAGCTGGATCTGTGAATAAATAATTTTTCCCACATTGATTGGCATATGGGTCATCAGTGCATAAAGCAACACTCCCCTCTCCCTCTGTACTTCGCTAGTGTGCCCGACTGGCATCAATCGTGTGGCCAAAAATGCATACCACATCGCAGCCGGGACTAACAAATATTTATCGGCGAAACAAGTGTACGATCCGGGTGTCTTCCACGGAGACCCGGATAGCAGATTCTGCGCATCATCAAGGCTAAGTCGGGGTTTGCTACCCATGCCATATACACCGAATCATCCAAAGCCGGTGCCTCAAGTACCCTGTTAATCTCCACAGAACTAAAATCCACCAGCTTTTCTCTCACATATGCTTTATTATCGCTCCCCTCAGCCGCATTGGCATAAAATTCTCTTACTACTGGTGCCACTGCGGCTTGCCATTGGGCACAAAATTTTTTCCATCCTTGATTAGTAATCTGATTAATAATATCAATTTGGACCACCAGTTGGAAACCACACTCACAAAGAGGAGCTCGATGTATTTTCGCATTTTCAAAGCGTTCTCTAGCGGCATCATTCACAAATAAATGGGAAATACACGATGAAGACGAAGAAGCATCGTCACTTACCCGAGCTTTCTTAGGCGGCATAGTTGATGATTTGTGAAGAACAAGAAGCCCAGAGCAAGAGGCATGTTTTCGAAAGAATGCCTCACCGGAAATTCTTCAGTGGTGGTCGGAATTCAAAGTGGTGGACGGAATTCTTCCAACGGTGGCCAGAAAACAAAGTGGTGGCCGGAAAATTGACTTCTTGATTCTTGGTGAAGGTGGTGATACAAGATTTTACCTGAAATTTGCATCAAACAAGTGATTTGAGTGAGATTGAGAGAGAAGGAGACGAAAATCGAAGGGAAGATGGTAAGGTTTGAATGGGGGAAGAGAAAATAAAGTCTGTATTTTTAACAACTTCCGCGACCCGCCGGACATAAGTTTCTGCTCGGGCGAATGCTTCACGGCTTTTTGAATTTTTTTTGAAAAATGGCCGCGCCCGGGCGGACATAAGTTTCTGCCCAGGCGAACCTCGTGCGCAGCCCCCAATTAAATTTATTTTTTTATCAAATAAGTAGAATAAATAAATTACGAAAATAGTAAAATCGAATGAAGTAGGGAAAAGAGGTAGTTCTCAATTTATAGTCAAAAGCTGGACTTTCGGTCAGTTTCAGTTCGATTGTCTTGGAACCGGGTGATTCCAAGTTATGGCTCACTTAAGCCACCCATGTAGTGCTTCAGTCGCTGGGCATTGACCGTAAATTTCCCATTCTTTCCATCTTGCAGTTCCACAGCTCCCGATGGGTAAACTTTAGAAATCACGAATGGACCAGACCATCGTGACTTTAATTTTCCGGGAAACAGTCGCAACCAGGATTTGTAGAGTAGGACATTTTCGCCTTCCTTGAATTTCCTTTCAATAATTCTCCTGTCATGAGCCCTCTTTGTCTTCTCCTTGTATGATAATGTGAGATCATATGTCAGATTCTGAAATTCCTCCAATTAATCCAATTGAAGCATACGTCGTTCACCTGCATCAGTAAAGTTAAAGTTTAGTGCTTTTGTTGCCAATATGCCCGATGCTCTAACTCTACATGTGGATGACATGCTTTACCAAACAATAACTTATATGGTGTAGTGCCTATAGATGTTTTGAAAGCAGTCCTATATGCTCAAAGAGCATCATCTAACCTCACAGACTAATCTTTTCGACTGACACCTACCACTTTTTCCAAAATCCGCTTGATCTCTCGAATAGACACTTCCACTTGACCACTCGTCTGGGGGTGATAGGGGGTATAGATCTTATGTGTGACACCGTATTTGCTCAAAAGTTTTTCAAATAATTTGTTGCAAAAATGGGTGCCACCATCACTAATGATTGCTCTTGGTGTTCCAAATCTGTTAAAAACATTTTTCTTTAAAAATTTCAGGATCACTTGAGCATTATTAGTGGCATATGCTTCTGCCTCTACCCACTTAGACACATAATCAACCGCAACCAAAATATATTTTTTCGTGAACGAACTGGAAAACGGTCCCATGAAGTCTATCCCCACTCATCAAAAACCTCACGCTCAATGATATTATTTAATGGCATTTCATGACGGTTAGAGATGTTACATGTCCGCTGGCATTTATCAGAGGCTAGCACATAAGAACGAGCATCTTTAAAGAGTGTTGGCCAATAAAAGCCACATTCAAGTACCTTAGATGCCATCCTTGTTGGTCCAAAATGCCCACCTACCTCACGGTCATGGCAATGGTTGAGAATTCGACCAAAACTATTCCTCTGCAACACACCTTCTGATCATAGAATCTGAACATATTTTGAACAAGAAGGTTTCCTCCCAAAAATAAATTTTACGTCCGAAAAGATTTTCTTTCTTTGGTGAAATGTTAAGTTTGGGAGGGTGAGCCTGTAACCAGAAAATTCGCAAAGTTTGCAAACCTGGGACAATTTTTCACCGCTAGCAGCTGTTCGTTCGGAAACCAATTATCTATCTCATCATTTTCACAATTTTTACTAACATTCTCTAGCCTAGAAAGATGATCAACAACCACATTTTCTGCACCTTTTTATCTTTTATTTCGAGGTCAAACTCTTGGAGAAGTAATATCCACCACGCAAACGCGGTTTGGCCTCTTTCTTAGCAAGCAGATATTTAAGGGCAGAGTGGTCAGTAAACACAATTACTTTCGACAAAACAAGGTATGAATGGAACTTGTCAAGTGCAAATAATACTGCATGTAATTCTTTTTCAGTGGTGACATAATTTAATTGTGCTTCATCTAGAGTCTTACTTGCATAGTATATAGTTTGAAATACCTTGTTCCTCCTTTGGCCAAGGACATCACCAACCACAGTATCACTGACATCGCACATGACCTCGAAGGGTAGATCCCAATCTGGTGTCACCAAGACAGGAGCCGTCACCAAGCGCTCCTTTAAATCCTCATATGCTTGCAGCTAGTAAGAGTTAAAATCAAACGGCACATCTTTCATAAGTAAAGAAGATAGAGGTTTGTCAATTTTTGAAAAATCTTTAATAGAACCTAGAAAAATTCTAACTCCCTTTATGGATGTCGGAGGTGGTAAGTTCTTGATAACTTCGACTTTTGCGTTATCCACCTATATTCCATGCTCTGATATTTTGTGCCCCAATACTATGCTTTCTTGTACCATAAAAAATGACACTGTTCCCAATTCAGTACCAAGTTTGTCTCCTCGTATCTCATCAACACCACCTTCAAATTCTGCAAACAGTCATCAAAAGAAGAGCCAAATATCGAGAAGTCATCCATAAATATCTGAAGGAAAGTTTCTATCATGTCATGAAATATAGCAGTCATGCATCGCTGAAAAGTGACAGGGACATTACACAAACCAAAGGACATCCGTCTAAAATAAAAATTGCCATAAGGACAAGTGAAAGTGGTTTTATCTTGGTCCTTAGGCGCAATCATGATTTGGTTATACCCTGAATGCCCATCCAAAAAAAAATAAAACTCATGACCCGCTAACCTCTCAAGCATTTGGTCAATGAAGGGCATTGGAAAGTGATCTTTACGGGTAGCATCATTTAATTTCCTATAATCAATGCACACACGCCATCCTGTAACTATCCTAGTGGGTATTAATTCATTTAATTTACTATAATCAATGCACACACACCACGAAATCTGTAGGAAAAGTGAATTTGTACACTTTCACTAGCACATCCTCAATCACTCCCCGTGGATACTTGACAGATCTGTCTGCTAGCTGTAAAGACATCCTCGTTGGCTTAGGTTCTCTCAATCCAAGTTTCCTAAACACAGAAAAAGACATAAGATTAATGCTTGCAACAAGATCACATAAGGCTTTATGAAAAACATCACCAATCATGCAAGGAGTAAAAAAACTCCCTAGGTCTTTAAGTTTCGGTGGGATTTTGTTTTGCACCAAAGCAGGGCAATTTTTCAGTTAGATTTACCGTCATGTGATCCTTCAATTTTCTCTTGTTTTTTAAGAAATCTTTCAAAAATATAGCATAACTAGGCATTTACATCAACACATTGGCAAAAAAAATACTGATATGCAATTTTTTAAACACCTCAAGAAACTTACCGAATTGCGCATCAAGTTTTGCTTTTTTCAATGCTGCAGGGAAGGGATGAGGTATATCAATTTTTGATTGTGCAGTGGGTGCTGGTGTAGTGTTAGAAGACTTGCCTTTGGATGTCTCAGTCTGTTCATCCGGTACTTGACTTCTTTCCTTTTCCTTGGACTCTAAAACTTTCCCACTCTTCAACTCGATGGCCTTCACTTGATCTTTTGGACTGCACTCTCTGTTACTTGGCAAGGTGCCCGGCTCTCTACTTGCTATCATCTTTGCTAGCTGTCCAATCTGATTCTCTAGCCCCTTTATCGATGAATCTTGATTTTGGAGTCTAGTTTCAGTAGATGAGATGAACTTAGACATAATCTGCTCCAAATTGGACTTTTCTTCTCTAGGAGGGTCAGATCTGTACATTGGTTGTTTCCTATATGGTTGTCCTCCCTGTGGTTGATTTTGAATGTTTTGGCCACCCATGAGAAATTGGGATGTTGCCTCCATCCAGGATTGTATGTGTTCGAATACGGATCATTCCTTGGACGGTTTTGGACTCCCACTTGATTCAATGGTGCCCCTTCTTGCACATAGAGGGGATTGCCATCTTGACAGTCCTTCACAAAGTGTTCACCTCCACACTTATCACAAAATATCTCTTAAAGATGCATAGCCGTGCCACCCATATTTCAGCCGTCCAATTTCCTGTTCAAGACATCAAGTTATGCAGTAATAGCAGAAAGGTCAGTTACCTGGTGAACTCCTGCACTTCTCCTCTGGTTGTTCCTTTCAAATTGAGGATGATAGCTGCTAGCAGCCATTTCCTCCAATAACTTGTATCCTTCCTCAGCAGTTTTTCTCAACAGGTTTCCACAAGCAGCAGCATCTATCATAGTACGATTAGGATTAAACAAGCCATAGTAAAAAGTTTGAACGACTAACCCAAATGGCAGTTCATGCTGAGGACATCTTCGTAATAGATCTTTGAAATGCTCACATGCCTCATATAAAGACTCTTGCTCGAATTGAGCAAATGTGGTGATGTATGCCCGCAGCTTCATGGTCTTAGATGGAGGAAAGTATTTAATGAGAAGCGCTTTCGCCATGTCCTCCCATGTGGTGATCGAACCTACATGTAAAAAATTTAACCATGCTTTATCTTTGTCACGTAAGGAGAAAGGAAATAAACGCAACCTAACAGCATCATCAGAAACTCCATTAAATTTAAAATTATCGTAAATTTCAAGGAAATCTACGATGTGCGTGTTCAGGTCATCTACTGCAGATCCTCCAAACTGGACTGTATTCTGAATCATCTGAATTATAGCTAGCTTGATTTCGAAGTGGTTTGCCCGCACAATAGGCCTCACAATGCTGGTGCGTGCACCATCCAAAGAAGGTTGGGCATACTTTAGCATCGGTATGCGGAGTGGCATCTAAACATGTCTATCTTCATGGTGTTCCTTCTCATGCTCGTGCTCGTCCCTCTCCATCAGTTCATTTAGTCTCTGCTGATGTCTTCTTCTGCGGAAAGTTCTTTCAATTTCAGGGTCAAACTGCTCAATCTCCACGTTGAATGACTTTCGCATGCACTGGTAAAGATATCTAGAATAGAATATGGAGTGTTAGCTCAAGAAAAATAAAACAATGCTAAAGAAAATAAATAAAAATAAAATGGTGAATTAATAGTCCCCGGCAACGGCGCCAAAAACTTGATCGAGCAAAACTTGCACTGTGGAATCCTTAACAAAAATATGATTTTGTATGCTCGAAAATTAATCGCAAGTGCACGATGTCAAGTAATAGTATAATGTACGTGAGTACGAGTATTGTTCCACTGAAGACTATATTTTGCAATTATTATTTTCAGTTATCAAATCTTTAGCAACGAAATTTGAATGGTTGTTTATGACTACTAAAATTAAATAAAAACTCAATGAACAAATCAAGAATTAAATGCTGAAATATAAACTCTAAACCACTTAAATAGATTTTGAAGAGAAATGGATTTGTTGGACATTTCAGTTCACCTACCCCTCGTTAATTAATTAATGCGTTCGATAGTGATGTGTGCTTCCGACAGGATTTCCTATTCAATTGAACACGCCCTCTCGAGCTATGCCAAACTAATTCTACTCAGTGAAGTAATTAAATGTCTTTAATTATTTTGTTAGAGTAGGTGCACGTCGAGCCAAGTGTTGACCGAGTGTTCACAATGAAACTCTATGTCTAAACAGTCTTTATTTTAATAATATTTGAAATTATTGTTTTGGCGCATCTTTATCTGTATACTCATGCTAGTTGCATAGATAAAGTCCTTGAATATACAAATAGTAGAAAGAATATGAGATGCTTATATGATGAGTATCATGAAACTCATATTTGGAATACTGTATATTCTAAACAGTTCCTAGTCGATTCAGCCGCCGCTAAGAAGGATATAGGCCGCTCAAGTTCGAGACTAGTATCAGCGATTTGAGTACCATGTTTCATTGGTAGGGGATATTGTGATGTCCGAGCATCCAGATAGGTGCTCCTTGTAGAGTGCACTGAACAACCCTCCATAAAGGACTTTCCAAGTGGTTCTCACTTATCGAGTGGAAACGTCCTAGTTTATGGTTGTACACCATTAGTCCTTATGACTCGAGACAACATTGAGACTCTATATGCTAGCATTGTACTTTGACTTGTTTATCGACTCATATGGGGTCATCAGGTGGCAAGGTTGGGTACTTTGTCGAAACATATAGGAGTCGATGCATTGTAGTCGGGGATTCACCGCTTACCTTCGGGTATGGATATCCTATGTGTATGTAGTTTGAAATCTCTGATCAGAATATGGTGATAATTAAAAAAGGGGTTTCTTAGATTACACCATCAATGCAACTACGACATGACACATAGTATCGATTAATTGACAACTCTCGATATACCAATGTTTGTCGAATTGGTCGGGATATATGAGTTGAAGGGACCGTACTATACACTAACCATAATTGAATGGTTCTTGCAGGCACTATCATTTGATACCTAGGGAACCATGTAAGCAAAGCTGCTAGGCGTTTAACATAATTGGTTGGGTACTATCAGACTTGAGTTCTGACGTTCTTATTACCAAGGAGTTGATAATTAAGAATGAAGCAATTGGGGTATGCTCGTATAAGGACATGTTTAGTCCGAATCACATGGAGATGTGAACCCATGGTTAGTTGTATCAATGAACCATTGAGAGCCACACAAGTGCTAACTTTCTAGATCTCGTTGAGAAGTAAAATGGTTCAATGTGTTGAACGGCTTATAAAGGAGTTTATAAGCGTAAGTAAAAATAGAAGTATGACTTCTATACGGGGAATGTAACTTTTAATTTGTGGAAGTGTTCCTAAATTAAAAGTTGGCCAATTAAATAATGTATTTGAAAATTGTGATTTTCTTAAACATTATTATAGACTAAATTAAATTAATTCAAGTGTTGAATTAATTAAACAGTATTGGACCTATTAGAGTCCAAATGATTAAATTAATTCAAGTGTTGAATTGATTAAATAATATTGGGTCTTGTAGAGCCAATAGTAAATAATTATTTAACTAGTGGGCTTGAGTAAATTCAAGTAAGGTTTAATTGAGCTCAAATATGTTTGAGACATTTAAATAAAAGTCTATGGGCTTTGTAATTGTTACAAACCCAAATAAAATTGCATGCATGGGAGGTGAAGGGTTGGGAGACAACTTTTTAAATGTCCAAGGCTTGGCATGCTAAAAGTGGTTTTAGCTTTTTATACAACCAAGTCAACTCATTCTCCCCTTCACTCCACATGTGTTGGCAGAAATTTCCTCTCCCATTCCTCCATTTTTCTTTCTTCAATTGTTTAAGAAAATATACATTTCTCAAAGAAAAATCATCTTATTTTTCTAATGCAAAATAAGAGGAGTTCTAGATTGTTGGTGGTGTGCTTAATATTTGAGCAAGGAGTGCTCAAAGAGAAGCTTGAAGATTAGTTTACCATTCAAGAGTTAAGGTGTTCAACATCTTAGTTGGAGCCATCATCAATATTGCGAGATTGATAGGTATTTCTTTAAAACACTCTATGTATGACATTTTGTTGTTTTCGTATTTGCTACACACTTAGTGGGTGCTCGGTTTTCATGTTCTTGTTGAAACAAATTTTAAAATTCCGTTGCGCAACCGGGCACCGTAACCGATCCCCTTTCATATTTATCAAGAGTGAATCACATATCAATCTATGAAATCCCCTAGTTTTCACCCGACTGGACTATGACTATCGGCGCATATCCAATTTCATATGTCTATGTAAATTGTAGATCCACGGATTATTCTACTCGTTCTTATCACAAGCTATTCTCTCGAACTCACTCACGATATAAGACTATTATCAAAGTTAGCTACGCTTTAATAATCACAATGCAAAACAGCAGTATAATCAAGAATAAATCAACGTCGACAATGGAATTAACCAATTCAAAGTTCGGGGTAGGATCCCCTTAGATCCCAACAATTTCTCCTTTTTTTTTTTCTCTTCCTTGGCTACTGAATGATGTCTGAAAATCTTCCAAAAAACCCTCATCCTCAGCCTCCTTTCGAAATTTAGGAAAAATATCGGTAACAAATCTTTCCAAAAATCAAACCCGCCCGGGCGGACATGAGTTCCTGACCGGGCAGATGACTCTCGCAGATCTTGTTTTATATATTCATTCAACGCGCCCGGGCGGACATAAGTTTCCGCCCGAGCGGATGACTCTCGCAAAAAAAAATATTTTAATCACCCTTTCAGGCGCCCAGGCAGATGAATCTTGAATTTCTTCAGTTTCTTCATGAATTTCCTGCATTTTCACCCACGAGACATATGAGCAACAATAAAACATAATATAGCTAACATGTCACAAAATGCATGCAATCTACTCGATATATGCAACACAATGAGCTATCACATCATATGAAAAACACGTAAAATCCACCTATATCAAGTAAGTCCATTCATGCTGTTTCTTTTCTCAATAATTCAATACTTTGTGTATTAGGTACATTCTTGAAACCAAAGAAAAAAAATAAGAATGAGACTCAATTCTTAAATTTGTCAATGGATTGAAAAAAATAATCAGTCATATGTCTAAAATTTTTATAGCATAGAAAAAGATATGTGTTGAAGCATAAATAATCTTAATCCATTTATTGGAAAGTTAAATAGCTCTTTGATAGGAGAAAAGAATGTTTCATCATATTCATTGACGACGGTACAACTATGAGCTATATATCTTGTGAAATGCAAGATGAAAATTTAGTGGTTTTTTATGGATGTAAGAATGATGAATCAATTATATATAACATCTTGTGAAAAATTGTTGTATTATCTGCCGTTTGATTTTAGTTGAGTTTTGTAATTTGTGTGTGCTGAAAACTTTGAATTTGCAAGAAAAAAATCTTGAATTAATTTTTATAAGCTTTTATGATTAAAATTCAATTTGTGATTGGAATTCGAGATTCCAAACTTTAAATTTTATAAGAAAACACGCTTAGATCAAAATTCACAAGTATTTAAAATCTTGAATTTAGTTTTCTAAGTTATAACACTTAAATTTGGAAACTTGAAGTTTCAACACCAATCCAATGACAAGTGAAGTGATAGACTTGGAAAATACAATTTTGTCAAATTTGAGAATAATGTATAGGTTTTATTCTTGTTAATTTGAGAATAATGTATAGGTTTGATTCTTTAAGCAAGAACGATTAAGTCCAAACCTAACAAGATATACAATCTAGAATTTTGATTTATAAATTCATATTACTTTAAAAATAAAGTTATGCTTACCTAAATTTGTGGATATAATCATTTGACAACTGTAACTAACTACATCATTATTCATTCTTTTTTCTTTCTAATTTAATTCTACATGCGAAGTTTTTAAGCTTTCGCGCTTAAAAAATCGAAAATTTATAAGATATAAACTCTTGAGTTTGGATTTTCGTTATGCACTTAAAATTAGAACTTTAGAATTATATTAAAGAGTTGTTTTGAATTATTTAAACAATTGCGCTTAAATCCAAGTTTGCAAAAAAATAATTCTTGGATTTGAATTTATAAGTTTTAACTCGTATAGTAATCTATATATTTCAAAGTGTGTGTAACTTCAAAATTTCCATAAAGTCCTATAAATAACTCGAAGTGCGGAGGTGCCGTATTAAGGTAAAAATACCATGTTGAAATATGACACAAAATTACATGAAGGATGGTAGGTATGGAGGATGTGTACGTAAAATAGAGAATATCATGCCAAACCTAATATCCAATGGTGTTATCATTTTGATTGAGTGAAATAATAAGATAACTTAACTGTTCCGATGTAAAAAAACCTTGGTTGGATATCAAGTTTATAGCTTGTCAAAAAGAATGAACTTAAAATCTACATAATAAAGTTTTTATAGTGGTAACCTAACCTTGTTAATTGAAGATCTCAATATCTTGGTTCAATAGGACATCAAAATTATGAGAACTTGAGCTAACATTATGTAATTAATCCCTTCTCATTCTTAAGACGATGAGTGTTGTAACCTACGATTGCAGTACAATTAAGTATTGTACTTTTAATGATTTCTTTGCCTATAAAAGGTAGATTAGGTAGGATACTCTTAAAGATGAGTCATCTATGTGAGTGTGAGGGCGAGCTGACTCTAAGAAACCCTTATAAAATCAAAATTCTATGATCAAAACGAACACAATCGAAAAACCAAAAGAAAATGACAGGGAAGGTATTGTGTATTACTATTGTCTTGTTTTAGACAAATCACCAAAAAGTTCAAGTGTCATGTTCACCTCGTGACCTATTAACTCCGGGTTCAAAGTGAAAAGCCACTTCTCCTGATGCAATGATTTTTCGAGTGAACTCTCTTTCGATAGTACGTGCATTCATGCGTAAATTCCATTCATGTGGAGGATTGTTGGAATGTTTGAGCTTAATGAATATAAATTAAGTAAAAGAAAAGACAAAGAAAACTCGACCGAGCAAGAACGTTCAAATGTGCACCTTAAAAGCTGCAAGGAAGTTTCTCAAGCAGGAAGGGAAGCCAGCGGGGGAGGTGCCTTAGCCCCTCTCTTGCTACCCTGAAAATTCCAGGACATAGAGGAAGGCGGTTAGGCGCCTAGACTCTTATCAACAGTTACAAATTTTCATGGATCTTTGTTACCAAAAGATGTATTTTGGTCACATTTTCGATATTTTTTACTTAAATATCAATCTATCTGAATGAATTAATAGTAAGGAAAGACATCAACTTTGTGAGTATCAAACGAAGGAAGATCATCTTAATTTTTTTTATCATGGAACTTGTGATTTGCTTCGTTAAGGAAAATCTCTACCAACAATTTTCACATTTTAGTAGCTTATTTTTGTATTATTTTGGCTTTTTGTATTTATCTATTACTATTACTAAGAATCTCTTTAATAGAGAAAAAAAGTGATCTGTTTTTTGTTTTCTTAGTTTTGTCCTCATTTGATATCAAAATTATTTTATTTTTTTTAATTTCAAAAAATATTTTTGTTTTTTTTTAAATTACAACGATTCAAATAATACCTTAGTCCCTCGATAATTTGTCAAATTTCACTTTAGTCCACAGATAATTATAAAAAAATTATACACACGCACTGCGTGTACAAAGTAGCTAGTGTCTATAATTGATTGTCTTTTTCATAGAATTTGACTTGTAGATGTAGCATGTTTGCATTAAAAATTTTAAGTGATAATGTCACTTTGTTATTTTTGTGAACGTATTCAATTATCGGTTACTTTATCACTTTTATTTTTATCGAATTTTTTTTGTTTCAAAATCTTTTACTTAGGATTTTAAAAAAAAAGTTTGGGGAAATTGCTCATAAATCCCTAAACCCAAACTTAACTTGTCCCTAACTCCCTAGCCATCAAAAACTCTCTTTTAACTCCCTAAACCTATAAAATTGACAAAACTACCCTTACTCTCTATTTTCTTTTAATTGATCCTCCGCGCTTCAAAAATGGTATCAGAGCATGGTTAATTTATTTCAAACACGAAAATTTTATTATTACTAGTAACTAAATGTATGAGAAGGAGAATTTCGAAAAAATTATGAATCCGAACTTTAGTTCGAGGAGAATAATTTACAAGAACTATTCCAATATTTTGGAATATACACAAGTTTATCTAACTATCGTTAGATATCAGAAACAGGAGAACAGAGGTATGTCCCAATGGTGACCACCAAGTTATGGTACAGATCTGATGGAAGCATCAGACAAATGACGGTATATGTCATGTATCAAGAAATGAAAGGATTTAGGAATCCCCGAAATCATTTCAATCTCTATTCCAGAAACATTAGTTTCCGAATAGAGCTATTCAGATGTTCTATAAAGCATCTGAAACAACTCATTGAATCAGGAAATTTATCTCCTGATGAAAGACAGCAGTGTTTGCAAAACCTTGCATACACAAAAAGTAGACTCTTACAGGCCGAAAAGACCAGATCTTCAATGATCTGTTAAATATGCCAGGGACTACCATCCAGTTCGAAATTGAACTTATTTCCCTGGAAATAAATCAATTAGAACAAGAATTACAGCGAAGTACATGCTTCACTGAACTCAGAACGAAAGGTATGCGTTTACAAGGTTTAAAGAACCGTAAAAACATACTTCAAAATATACTCAGAAGAAATTCTTCAGAGAACAATGGATCTGTATAGACAGAAGATCTACGAAGGGAAGCAACAGCACCCTCAGGTAAAAATTTATGATTCAGAATAATAAATTTCTGGAGATAGTACCAGACTCCTCTAAGCTCTCTCTGGATCTTAGAGAAATACAGAAAACGGTACAAAATTATGGCAATATGCTATATTATGTACCTCAAAGGATTGAAAAGGTCCTAGAAAAACAAGAAGAAATTCTTGAAATCTTAAAGGATATTCAAACAAGAATACAGAAACTAGAACAACAACCAAGTTCTAGTAGAAGAACTTCAGGAGGCTGGTTACCACCATCTTTTGGTACCGAACCATTGTTACATCAACAAGGGAAGGCCAGAGTGGTGTCAAAACCTTTAACTGAAGAAGAAAAGATGATCAATCTAATCAAGTCTGTCTCAGAAAAGAAATTGAGCTGATGACAACTTTAGAAAGGATTGGTTTGGAGGATCTACAAGAGCTTGCGGAATCTTTCGCAAATCTCAAAGTAGTAGATCTAAAGATGAATACAGCAGTAGGTGAAACACCACCTGCAATAACCTGGTCATCTTCCCAGGAACCACCAAGGGAAAGTATGGGATCTCATAATGTAAATATGAGAGAATCTCAAACTGATTTCCATACCGGTGGAGGATCACACCCAGCAGGAACAAGGGCAAGGAGAACTCAAATTCCTTTGCACCAAACACCCTATGGGAAAACTGTTTTAGACCCTATACATCCTTACGGGGTTATGCTTAACCTTGATGTATTGGACTTCAAAAACAGAGAAGATCTCATAAACGATTGGACATCTGCTATGAGAATTGCAGCAGGAACACTTGATCTCAACAAAGAAGGATTCATTAAACTTTTGGAAATGAGTCTTATGGGATCAGTAAAAATTGCTTGGGACATGACTTCAGCAGACATGAAAGAGTCAGTCCTAGTTGGGGAATCTCTTAGTGAGATCGCTGGAAGGATGGCTACCCTATTCAAAGCACACTTTATAGGGGTAGACTATTTCAACAGTCAAGATACAGAGAAGAAGAAAAAATATACTCAAGCTCTGTATAGTCTTGAATTACATGATATATGTTTGGTAGATGAATACATTATGTTATTCACCAAATATAGATGGAATTCAGGAGTCGAAGAAGATATAGCTATGCAGCTTTTCTTCGCAAAAATGCCGAGCCCTTGGAGAGAAATGCTCATAAGGGAATACGTACCTGGTAATCCAGATACATTGGCAAGAAGAGCCTCTTTCCTTAAAGGGAAATTAGCAGAATGGTGCCACATGGCAGCATTACAAAAGAATTACAAACGACTAAGGGGTATCAACAAAAGAACTCCTTTGTGTTGTAAGGAAAATGATCTTCCAACAATTATTGGAAGTAAACCACAGAAGCATAAAAGGAAAAGTTTTAGGACTCATCCTTATGAACGAAGGGGAAGAAGTTCTTGGAAACCAAGAACCGTATGGTCTAGACAGAAAGCCAGATCTTATAAATCTGGACAAAGAAGCGGACCATCAAGAAGTAGGATATCATCCCAAGCATCGAGCTCATCTCAAAGCACGGGAAGAAAACCTACAAAGAAAACTTTCAGAAGAGCTCATACTAGAGCCAATGAAAGTTTCAAGGATTGTAATTGCTGGACATGTGGAGCAAGAGGTCATATCTCGACCAATTGTCCGGAGAATGAGAAAAGAGGTATTAAACGTTTTGATCCTACTCCGGATATTGAAGAAGCAGTTTATTACCAAGATCTTATTCAAGTATACCGATTCGAGGATATCGCCTCAGATGAAAGTATATATGAAGAAGAAGAAGTCGTCTTAAGTCAAGAAGAATCTGATGGAACAGAATCGGAATCTGACTGAAGACGAGGTGTTTCGACACGAAACTCATGAAGATTTGTCTGGGTTTTTTAGCCAGACAACAATATCTCATAACATGGTTCAAAGAATCATGAGAGAAAATCCGAGTTTACAAAGATACCAAGGTTTCTCTGCAGGACAGGTAGAAAAGTTCTTAGGAAGTCTTGGCCTAAGAAACAGAAAGCATCATCTAATCTATAAAGTTTCTAGAAGGGAAATGGCAATCCCAATGGAACTTACAGGAAATAGAATGGAGATGCAGTTAATTCCTTCCGAAGAAATAAAGGAGGAATTACAAAAACTCAAGATAGAAGTAGCAAGGACTATGTCCTGGATTCATATAGGAGCAATCCAGATTATGATAAAAGCTACTTTCAAAGAGGGGATAGATTCACCAATTGATATCGCCATATGCGATAAAAGAATGGGGAATCTACAAGATTCAGTACTGGGAACAATCTCAGGAAACTTCTGTGCAGGAAAAATTGTAGGAGTAATCTATCCAAGGATAGCCTACAACCTGGCAGATCGAGATTTCAGCCGAGCCTTGACATTACATCAGAATTTTAAGGAAAAAAGGTTGATGAAAGAAGGCAATAGACCATATTCTATTACCTATCAGATTTCATATGCTCTATCTAATACACATCATTCTGAGTTGTTTATTAGAAACGAATTTATTGAAATCCCTGAGATATTTGGAAAAGTTGCGCAGGCAATTTATCCAGAAAGAATTGAGTTTCCTTTAATACAGGAAACAGATATCCAGATCCAAGACAAACCGATTCTACAGAGGAATCAAAGTCTTAGATTGGAACCAAGAAGACTATCTTTTCAAGGAGATAGAATTACAAGTTACAGATGGGATAAAAAGCCTGTCATAGAAACCCAACAGGAGCTGAAAAGTTTTTCTACAATAGGAAAGCTCAGATGCCCAGAAGGTTGGAAGGAAGTAGAAATAGTATTTGATATTACAAAACAAAGGAATCAATTTCCTTGTAATTCAATATACTATTTGGAACAACCGATGATAGGAACTTACCAAGGACTGATTAATATCGGAGAATTGGAGGTTCATATTCAAGGAATTCCAGGAAAAGAATCAGAACGATTGATTCTTGGGCTAGAGTTTCTCGAGGAACATAAACCTTGGAAACGTCTAGAGTATGGAATGGAGTTTATGGCAGAAGATAAAATGTGGAAAATCCAATGACCACAAGTCCATTCTCCATATACATTCCAGTAGGAATGTTGTATGAACAATATAAGGCAGAATACTTTGCTGCATATATTGATTCAGGTGCTGGAATATGTACAGCAAAACGAGGAGTTTTTCCAAATAATTTGGAAGAAGAGTTACCCAAGATTGCTGGAAGAGATTTTTCCAGAAGAATCTTAATCTTATGTAAAGGGATTAAGATGACTGAAATCATGATTGGCGGTGCTGGACAAACACCTTGGTACAAGGTAAAGACACCACCAATTTATTTTCATGATACAGGAGCTGACATATTGTTAGGAAATAATTTCCTACAAATGTTCAAATCCTATACACAGGAAAATGAGACTAGAAGATTAGTATTCACAACACCATGTGCTCACAAAATCATAGTCCAGAGACTTCGGGAGGCATTTTACAGAAAATTGCCAATCCAGTTTCGCAGCAAGCGTGGTGATTCAGGAAAACTTCTGAACCCAAAAATGAAGGATTCAAGACGGTTTGGAGAAACAATGCTCCAGTTAAGAGCAGATAAGGAACTCCAAACAGAAGATATAGAATGCCTTAAGATAACTCTACACACAAATGAAGTAGAGTTTGAATCTAAGGTATCACTGGAAGATGTCAAGAAGAGGATCAAAGAAAATTATAACGAAGATCCCTTGGCATGGTGGGACAGAAATCAACTCAGGGCTTGCCTTAAGATCAAGGAAGGCAAAGAGTATGAATTTGTCCTTTGTAAACCCATCCCAATGAACATCATTGATCAGAGGGATATGCAGATTATAATCAAGGAACATTTGGACCTTGGATTAATCAAAGCAGGTATGTCACCATATAGCAGTCCAGGTTTTCTGGTAAGAAACCATGGTGAAATTAAACGAGGAAAACCCAGATTGGTTATTAATTATCAAGAAATTAATAAGATTCTGGAGTTTGATGGGTATTTTATACCTAGTAGAGAACACTTGATTAGTTGCATTCGCAATGCCAAGATATTCTCTAAATTTGATTGCAAGTCTGGGTTCTATCAGATTCGGATGCAGGAAGAAAGCAAGAAATTCACAGCTTTCTCCACACCTCAAGGACATTATATTTGGGAAGTATTACCAATGGGATTGGCTAACTCACCCCAAATATTTCAAAGAAAGATGGATAATCTTTTCAAAGATTATTTCAAGTTTATGTTTGTTTACATCGACGATGTTTTAATAGCATCCAAAGATATGAATGAACATGTTAAACATTTGGAAATTTTCTCTAATGTTTGCAAGAAAGAAGGACTGGTTTTATCTGAAAAGAAAGCAGTCATTGCTACAAGAAAGATTGAATTCCTCGGAATTGAAATCGATGAGTCAGGAATAATTCTGCAAGAGCACATAGTAGAAAAAGTGCAGAATTTTCCAGAAAATCTCAAAGACAAGAAGCAACTTCAAAGTTTTTTAGGGGTTGTTAATTTTGCTGGGATGTTTATTAAAAACCTAGCAAAACACAGGAAGGTGTTCAGTCCATTATTAAAAAAGGATGCTAGATTTATATGGACAGACGAACACACAAAAGGACTTATCCATTTAAAGAAGGTTTGCAAAAATCTTCCAAAGATGGCTATTCCTCAAGACGAGGATGATCTGGTATTATATACCGATGCCAGTGATCATTGGTGGGCTGCAGTATTAACAAAGCTCACACCAGATGGAGAACAACCATGCAGATATTGTAGTGGGTTATTCTCAGATGCAGAAGCCATAAGATGGCATATCAACGAAAAGGAATTTTATGCAGTAAAAAGGGCTTTTGAAAAATGGCCATTATTTTTACTTGCAAAGAAATTCACTTTGAAAGTTGATAACACTCAAGTTAAAGCCTTTTTAAGGAATAGAATTGAGTCTAAATCGGAGAAGGCTAGATTATTACGATGGCAAGCTTTATGTCAAAATTATATTTTTGATATTATGATAATAAAATCTCATGCAAATATTTTTGCAGATTTTTTAACAAGAGATGGACAGCATTGACATTGATGCTATTATCAAGATGCAAAGGCATTTGAGGGAACACCTTGAAATGCTTCAAACCGAGTTCAACAAGTTAGCTGTTAACGCAGAAGTTGCGGGAAGGCTACAACAAGCTGATAAGAGAATTGTCTCTGATCGAATTACAGGATGTTTACAGGCATATACTCAGTTATGGTCTGTAACGCAAAGGCCTATCCTCCAGGGCATTGAGAGACCACTGGTTTCTCAAATGGAGAGTTTTCGAGTACAGGACTCTATACCTGTAGCGGGGGATTCAAATACCCCTTGCACAAGTGTTAAGTCGGGATCATCACGAGATGAGTCGGCTGAAACAAAAATTGAGACTCCTGATCCTTATCTTGAGTCCTCAAGTCAACCCTTCACCTCGGGGATTGAAGAGGGAGAGATCAACCTTAGGCCTCGTATTGACAAAGGCAAAGCTAAGGTTGGTACTAATGAAGGTGTAATTTCTCCATTTCAGGTTTATCAGCAGAATTGGGAGAAATTAAAAACACGTATTGGCATTAACCCAGCTACAAATAGTGTTGATGTTTCAGGAAAATATCCAAGGGTATGGATGAAACCTAATTCATATCCCAAGGAGGTTAAAGCTTGGTATGAATTTGGGGCTCTTGCCTCAGTTTATACTACATCACCCAGCTTTCCGGAAATCTCAGGTTTACCAAAGTGGATCCAGGAAGCTATTCACGAGACTTGGGCAAACAATGATTATTTGTCCAGAGGAGATGTTTTGGAGCTATACTTCTTTAGTGCAGCACCAGAACCAGCAGGGAAAGGTTCTCACGAAGCCTTTCATTTCATCAAGCTAAGGAGGCCGGATACAAATGTCCAAAAATTTATCAAGGATCCTCCAACAGAAGAAACACCCCTGGTTGCTTCAATCACTGAAGATGACATTTCTACCAGAAGAGCTTGGGGTTTATGGGTCTGTCTTACTGAGATGGACAAAGTCAAGTTTCCGTTCAAGTTCTACAATCATTCAGTGAACGGATCATTCCTGTTGAATACCATGACAGGAAAAACAACAAGTTTCGCAGAAGATTTATTTGAAAAGAAAAGAAATCTCTTGTGGAACAGCAAGCTACCGGCAAGCAAAGAGACTCGCCGAAAGTTCTGTAATATGGCACACATAGGAAGATGGTCGGAGAACATCTGCTCTGAATGCCAAATACAGAAAGAACCAGAGTTCGGTAAAGGTTTCAAACCAAGATCTGATCGGAAACATTTTACCGAAGCAAGGACAAGTGGGGAAGGACCACATGCACATTTTCCTCGAGGATACAAAAAACCGAAGATTCCTCGACAAAATTAAAAGGGACATTTGACCCTCCATTATAAAAAGCAGGACCACTACCATGTGAGTGGTAGAATCAAGACAACCACTAATTAGTGGTAAAAGACAAATGGACCACCAATAACAAATGGTGGATGAGTCAGCAAGCATTAGATACCAACCTAAAAAGGAATCCAATAAAAACTGGTCCCGAAAAATTCATCCATAAATAAGGACAGAATGAAAACCAGTTAAACATACCAGAATCAAAACTTAAAAATGTATCGAGTATATTTGAAAGTTTTGAAAAGAAGGTTAACATACAAGAGGAAAGAGGCAGAAGCTCTTAAATGGTTAGTAAATCATTTCAAAGAGTATAAAAAAGATGAAATTACTGCCGATATCCTAGAAACTCATCGTCAATGGTATCTAAAAGAGATAAAGGAGGATGAGAAGTTGATGTCCAGATTAATAATCTAGACAGGGACCCTTCAACCACTACCTGGTCCCCAAGCAAGCTGTAAAGGCTAATGAAGATTTGAAATCCGAGTTTCAAATCCGAAAGAGCCTTCTATAAATAAAGCCGGAAGAAGGAAGTGAAGATCATCAAATATTTTCTCCATTTCTTTCATACAAGGTTGTAATATTTTCTTTCAAGTTTTATGTGTGTTAAGAGTTCAGCTACGATAAGTAGCTAAAAAAAGTTTCTCCACCTCTACAGGAGGTTACTATGTAATAAATAAATGTTTGTGTTTGAATAAAAGAGATCTTTGCTCTTAGCCCCTATCATGTATTATTTTCAAAAATTTGATCTTTTGCTGTACGCTCTAAGGTAGGAAACGAATTAGAGCTGTGCTAAGTATTGCTGAAGGAATCTGCTTAGTAACCATCGGTTGCGATCGTGTGGTTGGACTGTGAGGAGCAGTTCGTAAAAAACGGTGGATATAACCCGGTGGTACTCTAGTCAAAAAGGTAAAAGATTCAATTTATTTTACGGAAGCATGATGGGCCTTTTACTACAAAAAAAAAAAAAAAAAGAAATCAATTATTTAAAATAAAGATATAAGGGCAAACTTGGAAATTTGAGGGATATGGGGAGTTGAAACAAAGTTTTTATGGGGTAGGGAGTAAAGAGGAGGTTGAGAATGGAAATAGGGAGTTTGTGACAAGATCCCCAAAAAGTTTCAAGGTTTTATTAAGTAAATTTTTAACTAATTTTTTAAATTAATTTTTACTCGAACATATTAAGGATAATATTAAATATATTTTTTATTTTCCAAATAATATCAATTTTTTTAAAATTATAATTATAAATTAGATTTTTTTAAGGGAGAATTGGGGAAAAATCCCTATTCAGAAAGTGGAATTTGAGTTCAGTCCCTAGCTCAGAAATATTTTAGCTGCACTCTCTGACACATGGAAAAATTTATTTTGTACTCCCTGTTCGTAAAAAAAAAAAAAATAGTATTTAGCGACGGTTTAAGAAACCCGTCGCTATTTAAAGCGACGGTTAAACCGTCGCTAAATATAGCAACAGAAAAGTAAACCTTCGCTAAGTTTAAAATGCGACGGTTTTTGATTTCTGTCGCTAATAGCGACGGTTTAATTACAAACCGTCGCAAAGTTATCCATTTTTTAAAATTTTTCTCTTACACTTGGGTACATAAATTGAGAATTTGAGCATAAATTCTGAGAGAAACTACTCACAAAAAAATGCAAAATCATGTCTCGATTTAATGAAGTAAGAGTTGGGAAATCAACTCTTTACCATGGTTTTAATCCACCTAACACAAGTCGGTAGCATAATAATTTCCAGCACAAAATAGGTTAATTCAAGCATACTATCACAATAATTTCAGTATATTTCATACAATATTGAGCACATAAATTGGGAATTTGAGCATATATTCCAAGAAGAACTACTAGCATAAAAATTCAAACTCATATCTCAATTTATTGAGTAAGAGTTAGGAAATCAACTACTTACGATGATTTTAATATACCTAATAAAAGTTGATATCATAATAATACTCAGCACAAAATAGGTTAATTTCATCACACAAACACAACAATTTTAGTATATTTCGTACTCTATTAGATACATAAATTGAGAATTTGAGCACATATTCCGAGGGGGACCACTAGCATAAAAAAGTAAACTCATATCTCAATTTATGGAGTAAGAGTTGGGAAATCAACTCCTTACCATGATTTTAATCTACATAACAAAAGTCAATATCATAATAATATTCAGCACAAAATAGGATAATTTCACCATACAACCAAAACAATTTCAGTATATTTCATATTATATTAGGTACATAAATTGAGAATTTGAGCATAAATTTCGAGAGAAACCACTAACATAAAAATGCAAACTTGTGTCTCAATTTAATGAGTAAGAGTTGAGAAACAACTCATTACCATGATTTTAAGCTATTTAACAAAAGTAAATATCATAATAATATTCAGAACAAAATAAGTTTATTCAAGTATACAACCACAACAATTTCAGTATATTTCGTACTCTATTGGGTATATAAATTGAAATTTTGAGCATATATTACAAGGGGAACCAGTATCATAAAAAAGCAAACTCGTGTCTCGGTCTATTGATTAAGATTTAGGAAGCCAACTCCTTACCATGATTTTAATCTACCGAACAAAAGTCAATATCATAATAATATTTAGCACAAAATAGGGTAATTCCACCATACAACCACAACAATTTCAATATTTTTTTATGTATTATATTGGGTACATGAATTGAGAATTTAAACATAAATTTTTAGAGAAACCACTAGCATAAAAATGCAAATTCATGCCTCAATTTTAATGGGTAAGAGTTGAGAAATCAACTTTTTACCATGATAAAAGTCCACCTAACACAACAATTTCAGTATACAACCACTACAATTTAAGTATATTCCGTACTCTATTGTGTACATAAATTGAGAATTTGAGCATATATTCTTAGATGAACTACTAACAAAAAAATGCAAAATCATGTCTCGATTTAATGAGGTAATAGTTGGGAAATCAACTCTTTACCATGGTTTTAATCCACCTAACACAAGTCAGTAGCATAATAATTTCCAGCACAAAATAGGTTAATTCAAGCATACAATCACAATAATTTCAGTATATTTCATACACTATTGAGCACATAAATTGAGAATTTGAGCATATATTCCAAGGAGAACTACTAGCATAAAAAATCAAACTCATATCTCAATTTATTGAGTAAGAGTTAGGAAATCAACTACTTACCATGATTTTAATATACCTAACAAAAGTTGATATCATAATAATACTCAGCACAAAATAGGTTAATTTCATTACACAAACACAACAATTTTAGTATATTTCGTACTCTATTAGATACATAAATTGAGAATTTGAGCACATATTCCGAGGAGGACCACTAGCATAAAAAAGTAAACTCATATCTCAATTTATTGAGTAAGAGTTAGAAAACCAACTCCTTACCATGATTTTAATCTACATAACAATAAATTTATTGTTTGCATTTTTAATCTAATGAGATATGAAATTGTTGTGTTTGTGTGATGAAATTAACCTATTTTGTGCTGAGTATTATTAGATTAAAATCATTATTATGTAGATTAAAATCATGGTAAGGAGTTGCTTTCCCAACTCTTACTCAATAAATTGATACATGAGTTTACTTTTTTATGCTAGTGGTCCCCCTCGGAATATGTGCTCAAATTCTCAATTTATGTATCTAATAGAGTACGAAATATACTAAAATTGTTGTGTTTGTGTGATGAAATTAACCTATTTTGTGCTGAGTATTATTATGATATCAACTTTTATTAGGTATATTAAAATCATCGTAAGTAGTTGATTTCCTAACTCTTACTCAATAAATTGAGATATGAGTTTGAATTTTTATGCTAGTAGTTCTTGGTGGAATATATGCTCAAATTCCCAATTTATGTGCTCAATATTGTATGAAATATACTGAAATTATTGTGATAGTATGCTTGAATTAACCTATTTTGTGCTGGAAATTATTATGCTACTGACTTGTGTTAGGTGGATTAAAACCATGGTAAAGAGTTGATTTCCCAACTCTTACTTCATTAAATCGAGACATGATTTTGCATTTTTTGTCAGTAGTTCCTCTCAGAATATATACTCAAATTTTCAATTTTTTTGTTAGAAGTTCCTCTCAGAATATATGTACTCAAGTGTAAGAGAAAAATTTTAAAAAATGGATAAATTGGCGACGGTTTTCGTTTACACCGTCGCTATTAGCGACGGAAAGCCAAAACCGTCGCAGTTTAAACTTAGCTCTGTTGCTATATTTAGCGACGGTTTTCTTAAACCGTCGCTAAATACTATTTTTCTTTTTTTTTTTTACGAACAGGGAGTACAAAATAAATTTTTCCATGTGTCAGGGAGTGCAGCTAAAATATTTCTGAGCTAGGGACTGAACTCAAATTCCACTTTCTGAATAGGGATTTTTCCCCAATTCTCCCTTTTTTTTTAATATATGATTTAGATAAAATTCTAAAACTATTGTCTTATACACACACACACACACACACACATATATATATATATATGAGCAATGATACCCTGCATACTCTTTTCCTGCACACCTGTGGGCGCCTACCTACGTGGTACGCCCACAACCACACAAAATTTTTTGTTTTGTTTTTAAAAATAAAAGTTGACCAACATGACGGTGCTCATAATACCCTGCACACCTGGTGTGTGTGCAGGGTAACAAATTCATATATATATATATATATATATATATATGTATATATACATATATATATATATAAACTACTTACATTAACTTCATATTATAATATTCTTTTGGTAATTTTGACTATAAAATATCTTAAAATATCAAACACATCAATTTTTAGGTTGTTTAAAATATGTTCATCCAAACACTTTAAAAATTTATTTTTAAAATGAGATCTCATGACTTATAAACTTCTAAAATTATTTATAAGACGAAAGAAATTAAAAACTATTTTAAATAAGTAGGATTTTTCAGTCGATTTCAGTCCGGAAAGCAAGCCCCTGCGAAGCTTCAGGAGCCGCCAAACCTTAGTTAGAGCAGACGCGTGGCTGGCGTTTATCATTCCAATGTACGTGAATCAAATCCAACGATTTAACACCACGAACCATGAAAACCGATTTATTATGAGCAATTCTGTTGATATACCGTTGTCGAGGCTTTAAAACTTGATCAAATTGCTGCCGGTCCATCCATATTAATAAAGGTAAGATTTATTTTCTTCATTTTTTCCAGTAATTTGTGTTTGCTGAAGAGGGATTTGGATTATGGACGCCGGTAATTTTGTGCGTGCGTGTGGTTTTTTCCTCAATTATTCTTTTATGTTTATTAGGATGGGAAAAGATGCAGATATTGGGATTCGTTTCTGGTTAGTTTTTAATCTGGCATTAGTTTGTTGTCGAGAACTACTGGTGGGTATCGAGTAGAATTTAATTTTTTCGGAGCAAATTTCTTAACACATTTTTCTTTATCAAAGTTGTGATTCTCAGATATGGGGATCGATTAATTGTAGTTAATCTTGGAAATGTTTATTGCTGTTGAATTTGCATTATTACACAAATAAATATGTTCTACCTACTGCGCCACTTGTTCAAAAAGCAGACGCTAGATAATTTAGACATATAAATCATGGATTATTTATAGTAAAGATCTCACACGATACTTTAAAAGGTATGCGGTTTGTTCTAAATTTCTAATTGCAATTCATGGAATAATGTGATATTATTTTTATCATCTTTACTTCATTGTTTGCGCTTTCATTTGCCAGGTTTTTTTGTTCCACCAATCTTGGTGAGGAAGGGGCTCCTATTGCCATGAGTATGGCATAGATGAATTGAAGTATGAAATTATCTTTTACTAGCAGTTCTCGTGGCTTCACCATTTGTATCAAAAAAGTTTCTTATTTTCATCATTTGGGCCGATGAAATGCCATCTAATTGTTTCTCTGGCCTTTCGCACGTAATCCGAAAAGGAATCTGGGGAACAAGATCTGGAAAAGAATATGGAATACAAGGTCAGGTAAATGTTTTGATTGACCAAGGGAAGAAGCTTACTGGCCAATCAAATTCTTTATCCTCTGGGAAATTCACCGTTCTTCACGTGTTTATGCGTTCTGGCAGTTTTGCTGCCGCTCAGGCAAATTTTCATACAGCCAATCAAAGAAAGAATATTTCAGTTGTTGAAGCTTTTTCTCGCACGATTTCTATACCGTCTGTATCAGGTCCTTCATTTCAAGTTTGTGGATATCACATCGAGTGTCTGCTAGCAGAGTCTAATCAAGTTTTGGGCAATAACTCTCAAAAGGAACTCATGCCTGTCTGTGGATATAGGTCAGGTCTTGCTGGCTGCTCTATCAGTAATTTGAATTCTAGGCCTGCTCAACCTGGTGTCGCTGCGTACCATTCTTTCAGTTCATACTACAGAAGAAGCTTTTACATTAGTAGAAAGGTGAGCATGAGTTTGGGAAATAAAGACCAGCCGAACAACTTCTTTCTCTATGGGTATTTCACATACAATGCTGTGAAGCGAAAGGGAAATGACCATACATTCCTGGGATTTGGTTTTGAGGGTTTCCATCTGTCATCACCTGCTTGTTCCTCGGCTGGTACTTCTCATGATGTGTCCTTTGAAAATTCTGCTCGGGAGGAACAACATTTAAGTTTTGCAGATTCATCAGAGCTGTATGTTTATTTCATTTCCATTTTATTTTTAATATTCATGAGGAGCTATACTTTATTACAAATCTTTCTGTGCAGTTTCACCTCCGCTTATTAAATAATAAATATTTTTCAATTCGTTTAACTCTGATGTGTGCATGACTTTCTGTTATGTCTTTGTTTGTGAGCATTTGATTTTGTTGTTAGAATTTGTCTAACCCTTACAAGTGTAATACTCTGAACTCATCAATTTTTCTGAAGAAATTTTTGCCCACACCCATATTTCTGCAAGACCTTTCTCCTAATGCTTCATCTGTTTAAAAAGTTTTTCTGTCGGGGCATATCAATTAATCCTACAGTTTTTCCATCAGATCATCATCTAATTCTACATCCAGGTAGCCAGTGAGGTCTTGCAGTTCTCATCAAACGCTATTTGGAAGTCCATCTTAATGAGAGATCTTTAAGTTCTATGTCGAATTATTTTGCCATTTCTACTTTAGATTTATTCTTCTTTTTGTATTCAGGAGCATCCCAACGGGCAGGACACTGAGGCTAAAATCTGGGTCATGCTACCTGCCTCATCCTGACAAAGAAGAAACCGGTGGAGAGGATGCTCATTTCATTTGTACTGATCAACCAGCAATCGGTGTAGCTGATGGCGTTGGTGGATGGGCTGATCTTGGTGTCAATGCAGGGTATTATGCTCGTGAGTTAATGTCTAATTCGGTTAATGCAGTGCAAGATGAACCAAGAGGTTCCATTGACCCAGCCAGAGTTCTAGAGAAAGCCCATGCCAGCACAAAAGCGAAAGGGTCTTCCACTGCTTGTATCATTGCTCTCACAGATCAGGTATCTGAAGTAAGCACATAGATCTTCTATTATTAACATTACCATTTGTAATTGGGGATCATCGTGCTTCACTCATCTAAAGTTGCTCTAGGAACCTTAAGAAAATTATTGCTGCAAATTTCAGCTCTAATTTGTCCCTGATTTTTAGATGTTAAGATTTTATAAGAAACAATAGATAAGCTCAATGCTTGCAAGTTCCATGGATTTATCAATCATAATTCCTTTCTTATGTAGGGTCTCCATGCCATTAATTTGGGGGATAGTGGGTTTATGGTTGTTAGAGACGGATGTACAGTTTTTAGATCCCCTGTTCAGCAGCATGATTTCAATTTTACTTATCAGCTGGAGAGTGGTGACGCTGGAGATTTGCCTAGCTCTGGACAGGTATATTACCTCCTGTTTCCTTTATAGTTACTTTCTACTTATTGTTCTGATACATTCATAGATATAGCAATCAACCATCATTAGTCAACATACGCTTAATTTTTTCATTGAGTTTATTTTCTCCTGATGTTGCACGCACTTGGGAGTATCTGTAAGTGACTGGATGAAAGTTATCTAGGCTTTGAGTGTTCTCTAATGCCTAGAAATAAGGTTTCTATGCGCTTCCCTTGCATTTTACATGGATTGATTGTGTGTATTAATCATTTTACTTTTCATTGATGGTTGACAACTGGAAAAAAGTACCTTGCAATGTTCCAGAAAAATAGTTTTTTGAACTATCATCATTGATTAATTCTGCTCACTTCTGAGCACTAATTCGTGCAAGATTTCAAATATCTAGTCGTGGATTTGAAAATATGCCCTCTCCATTGACCCTTGTTTAGGAGGACTGTTGCCCCTTGTCTGATAACAAGCACCCGCCATGTGGATCATTTATTTGAAGCATGGTATTGTATATAAAACTAGTTCTGGCATGTACCTGTATACGTATTTACCGGTAACTTTTACCTACTTCCATGGACATGTCCCTGATTCTATGTTCAACTTCTTCTTGTCTTAAAACGAATTGTTCGATTTATTGACTGTCTTTGAAAATCTGACTCCTAATGGGAGTTCTCTTATATTTTTTATCAAATGGATATTACACAGTTTCTTTTCAGTAATGATGTAGATTCTTTCACGTTTTGTGAGTAGTTTTCCACGTGATATATATTCTTAATTGGTTGTTCATGTCTTTGTGAAGTAGCATTCAAATGTTATTTCTTTATCCTTGTTATCAATCACTTCCATCTTTGTCTTTTACTTTACACATGGCTTGTTATAGTCTGGATTTTGGGGATGAAGTATGAACTATCTGAATCTAATAGTCTGTTTAGATAGAGAAACTTTTAATTTAAAGGTGTTTAAAAAACTGATGTTTGGATGAAGAGGCTCGTTGAAAGGGATTAATACACACATTTTCCATAATTAATGATTAAGTTTATCCTCAAACTGAAAGAAAAATGTGTGTATCCAAATATTAAAAATGCTTCTGCTTTTTTGGGGAAAAAACACCTAAAAAACGCAAGCTTATTGAAGTTCTTTTCAAACCATGAGTTTGCTATTTAAACAGGTCCTAAATGGTCTTTTATGCGTTACACAGGTATTTACCGTCCCCGTTGCTCCCGGCGATGTCATAATTGCTGGGACTGATGGTCTTTTTGACAACTTGTACAACAATGACATTGCTGAAGTTGTGGTCCATGCTGTGAGAGCTGGTTTAGCACCTCAAGTGACTGCACAGAAAATAGCAGCGTTGGCGCGGCAACGGGCACTTGATAAAGACCGGCAGACTCCTTTCTCTGCTGCAGCCCAAGAAGCTGGATTCCGGTATTATGGTGGGAAGCTTGACGATATCACCGTAGTTGTTTCTTATATCACCAGTGACCAAAATGTATGGACTCCTTTTCTCCCACACACACACACACACACACACACACTGAGTTACATACAGACATTGAGAATTTGTCTGTGCTTGCTTGCGTTCTGTAAACTCTCTCAGAGCTTCTTGCATTCTGTATTAGTTTGTTGTGGGCAATATGACTCATTTCTAGCATTATTCGATGTAATCCGGATTTGTTTTTTCTTGAAATCAAATTGTGATGCTCGTACCCGTTCTTGTGCAGGAGGAATGCCTTCTAACGAACGACTCTAAATAGAGAATCAGTGGTACCTGGTGTGGTTTTATTTTATGATGTTCCAAAGGTAATTTCATGGAATGTTGCCCTATGCTGAGGTTGATGTATATGGTTATGTGGTTTTTGTGTCGTATGCCAATCTTGTTGTCTCTTGTATAAATATACTCGCTTTGGCATTTTGGGTGTAATTCTAACTCCCAGATTTTAAAAATTGCTGTACATAGAAAAATCTGAAAAGGGTGAGTTTTTTACCCCTTGTTCTGTCTGGTTTTGTTTTGAGAGTGTATTCATGGATTTCACAGCTTGTTGCCACAATAATCTGGATGTTTCCGTTTCTTTCCATAATCAAATACTTTTCTATGTAAATTAGTTAACATTCTTGTCTAGATCCATTAGGTTTGGTCAGATTTATTTCTAGAGAAGTTTTTCCCCGAAAAAAGGTTGGAAACCTAAATGTATGCTTTAAAAATTATACCAATATAGATATATCAAGGAAATAATTATCTGATAAAGGGTGAGATGAGCTCCCCGGTGATATGCCAATAATTTATGATACTCACGGGAAATTTGGGGTCCGCTCCCAGCAAATGTCACTAGTACAGATGCAGGGTTTTGAAATTGTCCCGAGCCTGAAATCACGAAAAAGACCGTTAAGAGAAGGCCAGGAGGGTGTCCTGGCGTAGCCTCTCCGACGCTCAAGTCAGTGACTGAGGATATATGGGGGAACAAATAAGGGTGCTGCTGAAAACAATATAGTGAATGAATTAACTGAACACTCAAACTGATATTTATAGGAGAATACCTGGGCCTTTGATAGACTTGTTTTCCACTTGGGCTAGGGATGTGCCAGGGATAATGGGGTCCTTGATGGGCTTGTCTTCCATAATGGGGCCCTTGATGGGCCTGTCTTCCCTGGGGTATCACTAGTCTCCCCCTCCCAAGTCGAACTGAATCGTAGGTTCAAAGTTCGATTAGTTGTGTTGTCCTTGGTTTATCGACGATGAGGACGTACCGTACTAGAAAAATTTATTTCGTTTGCCGTTAACGAACGATGTTCAACGCTGCAAAAATTACGGGGATTGACCTGGCGTGCAAAAATAATCATTCACAAGGGTGATGGCGTATTGGAAACGAATCAAATCGCCCATCATGCTCCAAAGGAAAAGATATCAAATCAAATCGTAATCTTCTCCTGGATGGTAAGATATCAAATAGCAATATTGGCTTCTCCTATAAATATAGGTCATCTCCTCCTCTCATTCTCACTTCTCCCACAAAAATTTCCTTTGCAATTCACTCACCAGCTCTTCCCGCCCACGCTTCACCTGTGCGTTAACCCTAACGTAGTTTCTTCATCACCCCGTCATCACCCACCCGAGTCAGCGCCTAGCCCAGCGCGCAGACACCACCCCGCCACCGTCCGAGCCAGCACTTCGCCCAACGCGCAGCAACCCTCGCCCAGTGCGCCCCTGCCCTCAGCGGACGCTCGTGCCCAGCGCCCGCACCTCGCCCATCTCCTCCTCGCCTGCCAGACGCTCGCCCTCGCCGAGTGCTCACACTCGCACAGCTCACGCTTGCCCTCGCCGCGCGTCGCCCCTGCCGAACCGCACTGCCATGCGCGCCAAGGCGCCCACATACTCGCCCCTGCCGAGCTCACGTCCGCCCGAGCTCCCGACGCTCGCCCGAGCGCCTACGCACAGCCCTGCTCGCCCGACCGCCCACGCTCTCCCGAGCGCCTACATACTCGCCCCTGCCGAGCTCACCCGACCGCCCACGCTCGCCCGAGCTCACGTCCGCCCGAGCGCCCTGCTCGCCCCTCTCACGCTCGCCCGAGCGCCCGAGTACACCGCTCGCCCGTGCGCCCACGCTCGCCCGACCGCCCACGCTCGCCCGAGTTCCTAAGCACCCCGCGTGCCCACGCTCACCCGACCTTATGTCTGCCCGAGCTCCCCACGCTCGCCCGAGCGCCCACGCACAGCCTCGCTCGCCCACGCTCGCCCGAGCGCCTATGCACAGCCCCGCTCGCTCGAGCACAGCCAAGCTCGCCCGAGCGTGCCACTCGCCAGGCTCGCTCGGCGCGCCCTCGCCTCGCACGAGCGTGTATCAGACTTGTGCTCGTCATCGGCTCATCCTTGCTGCTTTTTTGAGTATTCTTTCATGTCTCTTCCGGGTCAGTTCTCTCCTTTTGCTGTTTGATTATCCATAACCCTTATGTCTTCTTCCAATTCCGAGTCTAGCTCCTCGAGCGATTTTGAGAGATCTGGCTGGTCTAGTGAGTCTAGCCAGTCTAGCAGGTCCAGCGCGTCTAGCCAGGGTAGGACTTCCCTAGCTGATCCCGATTTTACCCTTGATCCTCCTGAGGAGGAAGTCACCACTCATAGTCGTCCGGGTAAGGAAGTTCGTCACGTGACCCAACAAATGAACATATCTGAGGCAGATAACTTATGATACGGTCATTTGTCATCCCAAATCCCTCCTGGTAGCGAGTCAAATCTTAGAACTTTGTGACACATTCCTTCCTTCCTCCCACCAGATCATCATTCCTAGTCCAGGGGACCGGCCCTATCTAGCCCCTAAGGGCTATTACACCTTCTTTCAGCATCATTTTGATGCAGGTCTTCGTTTTCCTCTGTGCGATTTCTTCCAAGAATTGAGCAAGTACTACCAGGTGCATTTAGGTTTACTCACGCCCAATGCTTTCCGTTTAATAAGTTGTTTTGTTTTGTTACTCAGGGCCTTAGACCTCCCTTTAAATTGCACAACTTTCTCCTACTTCTTAGTTCTGTCCAGATCAAAAGATGGACCTTTTTATGTAACCTCCCGGTCTATCCACAAACTTTTTGACGGGGCCCTAGTTATGTGAAGGACTGGAAAAAATATTACCTCTTTATCCAGCCTCCTAAAGAATTAACTTGCTTCACGGATTGGTATCCTACCTTCACCAAGCCCGACCTTTCCAAGGGTTACAAGAAAGATAAGGAGTACCTGCAGATAATGAGTGTACTAGGAGACCGATGCTTTAACATTCTCAAACTTCTATCTGAAGATCTTCTGTGTCACGTCGGGTTAAGTCCCGCGAACATTAAGCTGAAGGAGAATGCTAGTAGATACTCTCACTTTCATATTTCTCGTTTTTTTATTATGTTACTCGATAACATTCTTATCTGGTTCACTGTTTCTTCTTGCAGGTACTAGAGTTATGAACGTCCTATTTCTCCGTGAACTTTCCAAGAAGAAGGCCGAGGGTTCCTCATCAGCACCCCAGAAGTCAGTTATTCCGGAAGTCACGACGAGCACAAAGGGAGGTTGTTCTGTTGCCGAGAAAAAGAAAACAGATTCCTGCTCTACTACTGCGAAGAGGCCTGCTAGCTCCCCTACTGCTGTGAAGAAGAAGAAGGCAGCCCCCTCCTCCTCCGCCCCAAAGCGAGCCTCCTCTCCACTTCCTCGCGCCAAGTCCCTCCCTCGTCCGGTAAACAAAAAGCATCCACTGATCCTAGCTCGTCAGTCCCACATCATGGTAACCGCAAGATTTCTGAGATCTCACGAAAAGGCACTGGGGTTAAAATAGATCTTCATTCTTTTCTTTATCTAAATTAGCAAAGAGAGTTTTGAAAGATACGTTTAAATAAATTATATCACCGTGGGATAATCCTTAGGAGGTACTTAGTCAAATGAAGGAGAGAATATCTATATCCAAATCACTCCTTCTAAGATGAAGCCTTGGCTTCCCATGATTCCCCTTCACCGAGGGATGACATGGGATTCAACCTGGAAGGCTTTGCCTACACACCAGATCACTCAGCGAATTCTTAAGTCTAGAGTGTGTCCAACTAAGAAAGGTATTGACCC